>NW_009603886.1:26738-41353 GCF_000690535.1 Cariama cristata
TGCTCTGGTTTTTCCTCGCCTGCTTTGTTCTTTCTCCTTACAAGCTCTTGCTGAGGGTAAGCGTTAATTCTTTCCAGGTGCTCGTGTCTCGCCATCCTGCCGTTCCCGTGCTCCCAGCTCTCCCTGCCACGGCAGCTCCTGCTCAGCTTTCTCCAGGCAGACTCTCCTCCACGTCCTCAAGGGACAACACCCTGGGAGCCCTGAGAACAGCTGGCTATTCCCAACTCTGAAAAAATCAGATCTACATATTGCTTTGGGTTGCAGCACTCAGCTTTACTGCGATGGCTTTCCCATGAAGAGGTTTGTGTCCAGGGAGAGCACCCTTCCCATCCACTGCAGGAGGGGACCCCAGCCCCAGTGCGGTGGGCTCTGGCAATCGGCTGGAAAGTGCTCCTGGCCACGGGCGTTACAAAGCCTGTCGGGTTTTGCTTACAACCTGGAAGTGATGTGGACCGTTTCCCTTCTGCACAGGTGAAGCCCAGCAACGGGAGCAGCTTGGCAGATCCACGAGGAGATTTCCGAGAAACTCATCCAATGGCAGAACTCCTAACGCGCTGCAAACTGGGCTGGAGATCTTGGGAGATGAGACCTTAGCTCTCCGCTCCAGGTGAACACACTCTCCTGGGAGCTTTGCAGTTTCTGGACAAAGATCAGAAGAAGCAGAGAAGTGATGTCAGGCCAGGAAATGACAACGATTTCAGTTAAATGCTTTGGCATCTCAGTAGAAGTCGTCTGAGGAGAAGGGATGGTTGCTCAGGTTGTGGGCAGCAGTTCAGGACACTCACAAACAGGTTCACATGACTCTAATGAAAAGAAGTCCAAGTCAAATCACAGTAAGTGGTCCACAATACAAAATCTGTGGACCCCACAGGTAGGTGACACACAGGCCCTCTTTCCACCAGCCCGAAAGGGCTCAGAAAAACCTGCTGGTGGAAAGGACAGGCCGGAGAAGGCTGCTTGGAGCTCAGCAGAGCCTCCTACCATTAGCGTATCTGAACGTTTGGAAAGGAAGCACAATAAAAAGACCACTTAAACAACTCATCGGCTGAACAGCTGACAAAGCCAGGCAAGAGGTCTGCCAGCAAGTTGGGGTCTTAATGTGTTTGCAATTCATCAGACTCCTGCTTAGCTCCTAGCAAGCCAGCAAGGCCAAGATTCAAAGGTGAAATATCTGCATCTGCTCCCATCATGTCTGCTGCTTAGTGCAAACATTTATGTTTCTCGGCATATAAAATAAATAGGTCCATGTTCCAGGGAAGCCTGTCAATGCAACAGCAGGTACACTTTATGATGTGTGAGCACGACTCCCAGTGCACGGGTCCAGGACTGGGGGAAAAGGGAGCAGAGCCTCCTTGCAAAGCAGATGATCCCTTGGCCGCTCGCTTTATTCACCTCTCCAACAGCCAGACACAATGTAAAGGAGAGGACATCTCCTCCTGCACTCTTGGAAGGCAAATGCATCTGGGGTTGGTCGCTGTGTCAGGGAGAAAAGCCTTGATGTCCTTGGTTGCCAGGATGCACAGCAGCACCTTCTCCATCTCCGTGCGTACACCCCTGGCATATGGGCACCCCAAAGCAGCAGTCACCCCCAGCCTTAGCTGCACGTTCCCCTGCTAAGGGTCCATGCACAGCAAAAAGGGGATCGCACAGAAAGTGTCTCCTGAGCCTGGAGAGGGAAGAGCTGTCTGCAACCACCTGGCAGCAAGGGCTGCTTTGGGCCAGTACTGCCCAGCCTGCACCGGCACCCAGGCTGGAAGAGCTGCCGTTGCCTAAACCACTCTCCAGTGAAGGTGCTGGTGGGTGTTTTCCCTGTGATGTTAGCAGGTCTGTGTCCTCCTGCACACCGAAACTCACCGGGATGTTGTGATTTTTCATGATTTGGAGGTTTCAGTGGGTTTTGACAGACTGACCTAGTGGTGAAGGCTGTGCACTGTGTTCCCAATGTCTTTTAACATCCAGGTAGACACCGCCATGGGCCTCTCCCTACACACAGGTGCGTTTTGAGGTCATGAATCCTCCTCAGATGTTTGTTTCTCACTGACAAGCCATGGGCAGCTCAAACAGCTTGGTGCTGAGATCCAGCTGTGGAGGCCCGAATACCCTCGTGGGCAGTTTACAGCGTTATTAGTGACCCCCACTACCGAGCAGTTGCTCTGTGATGGCTCTGCTCTCAGGCACCGACAGCCAAGCATTACCAGCTCTCTTAGCTAATTTTTTAATGTGTGTCCAAGGATGGGCAGTGCCATCGCCAGCTGGCTGTGCTGGTGTCCCAGAGTCAGCCCCCCGTGCCCCCTGCCCGCACGCAGCCCGGTGCAGGTCCTCAAGCCTCTGTTCAGTGCAGGATGCAGGACGGGGCTGCCCAGAGAAGGGGATTAGGGAAAGGACGAGGGAGAGCAGCCGACAGCCAGTGAAATGCCACCTGCAGCTCACGGACAAACCGGGCAGGAGGATGGAGCCTGTTGGCATCTCCTCTGCTGTTGGATGGAGAGGGGAAGTCCTGGGCACGCACAGACCAGCGAATTTCAGCTTCCAGTCCTGAGAAAGAACTTTTGCCACTTTTGGGGGACTAGGACAAGAAGTCATGTTGGAAAAGAGCCCACAAATGCCCCAGATGCCTTAATAATGGCTGCTGGACTTAAATGATTTGCAAAAGCTTTGCTCAGCTCTTGAGGACACTTTCAAAATGCATGTGTGATGGTCCATCCATAGGCTGCTCCTCTGCAGCATCCAGGAGCTCTGCAGAGCTGCAGAGCAGTTGGGGCATCCTGCGTGGGGGGGGCAGTACAGCCAGCCCCCAGCCCCCGGACCCTAGCACCCCAGCCCCGGGCCAGTTCTGCAGCACAGCCCCTGCACCTTTCCCCCAGCCTCCTGGCAGTCTGCCTGATTCTGACTGAACATGGTTAGCGGGCTGAAGCCATTTATTAATTAATTTTATATCAACAGCAGCAGCACTTTATGCAATCACGCAACGGTGTTGCATATTAGTAAGTTGTAATGATGATGTTGACGCAGGCTTGTGCCTGGGAACAACGGCAATAATTACGGAGTTTGGTGGTGTTGTTTTAGCTGTTGTCTGTGCTGAAACCCCCAGGCCCCAGATCCTTGGCCGGGACGCTGGTGGTACCAGCACGGTTACCTGCAGGGAATGCCCCAGATATTTGCTGGCTGAGTGCTCTCTGACAGGTCAGTCCACCCAGAGGGCTTGTTGCTCCAGGCCATGGAGTTTTCAAGAGCTTTTCCCTCTGGAAACACTTTCCCATCCCTCTTGCACTGAAGAATTACATGGAAGAAACAGTTTTGAATCCCCCAGACAGGGAATGATGTTGTGCAGGGAGGGAGACAGGGTAACTGCCCCTAGTCCAGAGGGCAAGAAGTGACCAGATCTGGAAACAAGTGGCAGGAGCCGCTAAAGTAAGAGCACAACAAAGTGAGACACCGGTTTGTGTCTTTGCAGTGCCGCTGGTATAACCTCTGATGTGTGCAAAGGAGAATCTGGTGTGAGGCCTGGCAGAAAGGAAACACTGTCTGCAGGTGAATCATTGGGGAGAGTACTGAGAACTGCATCCCCTCGCATGGCACGAGCCCAGCCACGGCCAGCATCGCCAGCCACGCTGCCGTGCCAAAACCCCAACGGCCCTGAGACCATAGAAACACAGCCTGAGAGAGGAGATCCCACCTGCACAGAGAAGTTCTCGGCTGCCAATTAACTGTGCTTAAGGAAGGCATCCCATTGGCACGACATGAGCAGAAGTCGATCGGGAGCGCCGAGGACCATGGTGGGCTGCCTGCATCCCAGTCCGGCACACCACGCCAGCACAGAGAGGCGACACCAGAAGTGCTGCCAGGGCTTGGTTATTCCTCCCACAACGAGAGATGCAAGGGACTGGCTCCCCCTGCTTCTCCCCATCCAGAATTATTTCTTTAGTTGCTGCTTCCAGTTTCCCAGGGCTTCAAAACGAGAGGTGAAGATAAGAGACGAGAGAAGGAGAAATACTCAGGACAATCCCAAGGAAATAAGGTTACTGGAAGCAGTGCGACAGGCTTCCTTCACAAGCCTGTTTTCCATTTCCTCCCCCTCCACTGAAATTATCACTGAGATTTTCCCCCCTCTCTTCACTGCCCAATATTTAATTGAAAATGCAGATCTGTAGCCCAGAGAGGTGTTATTTTCGGAACACAAAATAGAGATATCTCCTAGCAGCTGTCAATCCCAGTGACCTTAGCTTCTGTGCAGACTGCATGGGCCTTTTTTTTTTTTTTTCCTCTTTCCTTTCCTATTTTTTTTTCCACTTTCTTTTTTCCTCCAGTCAAGTTACCGTTTCATTGCTCTCCACTGGGACTCTGACAAGAGCTGAGTTCCTCGCAGATGACACAGAATAATTGAGATGTCCTTCTGCTGACCTTCAGTCCCTGGCAGCACTCACATCCCTTCTGGTGATCAGGGCGAGCGACAGCTGAGGGGCACACGCAGGCTCTGCGCCCACCCAGACCCACGCGGGTACACACATAAGGAGGGACACTCCTTTCCTACAGGGGTAAAAAACAAAGGGGGGTGGAAAAACCACTCCCCAGGCAGGCAGCGGTACCCAGCAGTGCAGGCAGCTAATCCCGTACCAGAGTCACCCAACCTGGCATGTTCACCCACGCTAGGACAAGCACCAGGCAGGGCAGCTTTCACAGGGCAATGTATGCTCATGCCAGGCACACACGTGGCCATACGTACATTAATGTATAGCTGCAGGGATGTCTTCCCACGGTAAGTGCAAGCAGAGAGACCCAAGCCCACAGGAAGCAGCACTAAGACCTCGTTGGTGCAGATGCTGGAAAGGGATGGAGGCAGAGGAGCGGACTGGAGCTGCAGGGATGCTCCATCCCCGCAGAGGCACCCACTGGTCCCTGCAAGGTCCCGAGTGGGCAAGAGGCAGAGCCCGCTTCCAAACTGTACCTCGCCTGGCTTTCCAAGGCTGGATGCTGACATACAGCTGGGATGGAAACACGGCAGCCCCAGTGCCAGGACAGGGGAGATGCTGGTGGAGAGCGTGGTGCCTCCTCCTGGGTAAGCTCGACTCCTGGGCACTCCTGATGTCAAAAGTTACCTTGAACCAAAGATGGAGCAGTTATTTCTTCCATGGTCACTGTATTTGTATGGGAATCTTGCAGAAATATGGCACCAGTCTGACAGTTCTCTCCTTTCCACAGGGGCTGCAGAAAACAAGTCGAAAGTGCAGGCAATAACCTTTCCGCGTGAGCCAGGCCCATTAGTGTTACATGGACCGGGTGCTTTTACACAGAGGAAGGAAGAGGAGATAGAAACGCCGGTTTAGATTATGAAAACATTTAAAAGAGACGGTGATATAAGCAAAGAGGGTTGTTGGTTGTTGTTATCGCTGTGCCTAGAGATAAGCCATGAGTGGGGACAGGGCTTCAAAACAAATGCAATGAGAGACAGACCCTGTCACGAAGAAGTTTATAGTGTGAATAAACACAGTGGGCAAGGGTTGGAGGAACGGCGATAAGGCAGGACGGAGAGCAGGGAGGGGGCCCAGCATCACCCCGGCAAGCCGGGGATGGGTTTTCCAACGTGGGTTTCACCCTGGGGCTTCTGCAGCCAAGGGAGCAAAGGGAGGAAGGGCTCGCTTCAGGCAGCCCAAACGCCTCATCCCGCCCAGAGGAGAGCGGTTTGTTTGGCTGTCTCTTTAAATCTCAGCTCAAATTCAGGCAGATTTCTCAGTGTCCATTCAAAACAAAAACAAATTCATTTCAGAAAACAGTATGACTAAAGTTTTTGACTTTTCCAGGGTTGTTTTCTTCCCCCCTAATTTTTTTTCCAGTCTACTCCATTCATCCAATTTGGCACTAATTCACCAATAGTTTTGATTGTCCCCAAAGCAGTATTTCTGGTAAATAAACTATTGTCCACCCCTTTCTCCCCAGCGCTAGCTATGCCAACTTCCATTGTGCTAACAATTGATTCCAGGTGGTTTTTTCTTTTTTTTTTTTTTTCCCAGCATATGAAAATGCCTATACAAAATTAATCTTGGTGACTGGGGTGAGGAAACCACCTCTCAGAAACATGACGGACAGCCAGAGCCAAGCGTTCTCCCAGGCATGCTGAAGAAGAGGACAGATATATGGGAACCTTCGTAAATTCGTTAGCTCCAAAACAAATGGCAAGAGATTGACAAGCACTGCTCATAACTGGTAAACTCGTACCCTTTACACTGGAGACTGAAGCACAATGGAGAGACGCTTCCAGAAATCCCCCCCTACCTAATCCCGGGGCTGGGGAGCGGGCGCAGAAATCCACAGCGGGGCTGTCCCAAGTTGGGAACAGTCACAATTAATTTTAAAAGTAGTATCACTTAATAACTTTCTGATCGTAAATGCAGGTGCTGTACCTGTGTTGAGCTGAAAAACCCGAGGCAGGAGAAACACTTTGGCCGGTCAAGTTAATGGCTCGGGCTCTAAACTAGCGCCTTTTAATTCCACTTGTGCACTGGATCTGGCCCTGAGATATTTCAAAGAATATTTGTAATGGTTTAAAGGTATTACAAGGTGCTGTAAGTTAAAATGGGATATGTCTTAATTTTGGCTAGGGACCTTAAAAATACCATGAAAAGCTTAGGTGAGACTCATATGTGGAGTGGGAAATGT
The DNA here is from genome assembly GCF_000690535.1 of Cariama cristata. Taxonomy (NCBI): domain Eukaryota; kingdom Metazoa; phylum Chordata; class Aves; order Cariamiformes; family Cariamidae; genus Cariama; species Cariama cristata. The sequence continues at coordinate 33,393 of NW_009603886.1, forward strand.
GCTGCCTATAAAAAAGTCAAAAATGGAATCAACAGAGGTTAAATATAATGGCTATAACTGACCAAAGATAGTTTAATTGTCAATTCAGAGGGAAATGTCAACTCCACAATGGAAATATCTACATAGATTTATAGCAAGGAACTATTTGGCAAAATGTATTCCAGCTCAGTATATGGTCAATGATTGAGATAATTGCTGCAAAATTATATTGTCTGGCATTGGAAAAAAGAGACATAAGAGACATCTGCGCTGCTACAAACACTGCTTTCCAACCTGCCCTTATTAAATAACAAGGAGGGCAAAGAGAGTTAGACCCAAACGAGGCATCATCTTGTCCACTTTAGGGAGATATTATCCAGGCAAACAGTTTTTCTAAAAGAAGAAAAATTATTCCTGCAGTGTTCGGATGAGCACTTTTTTTAGTAAGCCCGCTGACTCCTCAGCCCTTGCTAACCATAGGTCTGGCAACAGAAAAGCGGGGCCACCACCATGTGTTAGGGGCTGGCCAGGAGCTGCTGCTCCAACACAACCTCGCATCTCAGAGCTGCAGCCAAACAAACTCATACGGACCGCTTTTTGCTAAAACCTTTCCACGATTTCCCAAGGAGGCAAAGAAATCTCTGTGAACACTGCCTTTGAACTCGAGCAAGTTCCCAGAGCTCCTAGCAGCCAGCCCAGGTGCCCCCGCTTGGCTTAAGTCTCAACAACTCCCCCAAGAGAGGGTTTTGGAGAGCAGCCAGTGGGGATGGGGAAGGAGACTTCACCACACGGGGTGCCCCGGCTCTGTCCCTGATGCCCAGCTCCCTGCAGCAGACCGCAGCAGACCAAAAGAGCGAGGCTGAATCAAGGCAAAGCTTCAGGACACAGTGCACGCTCCGGGGATTGACAGTAGCACAAGGCTTCAGGACAGAGCATACACTCAGATCTGTGCTAGGAAAAGCTTATTTTAACTGCCCTGGGCATCTTGCATGTCCTTCTGTTTAGTTTCTTCTCCTGCGCTGCCACTGACTGCCTGCCCTGCACCCTTTGCTGTGGATTTCCCACCGTTTCACTGGCCGTGGCGACATCCTCACAGCTGAACCACTCGTACATGCACAGTAGGATGGAAACACAGGCGTGAGCTTGTCCCTGCAGCCCCTGTGAAACGCAGGGAGTCGGAGGGGCTCCCCCAGTGCCGAAGAAGGAGCAGGAGGTTGATGGAAGGAAAGAGGTACAGTTTGTCCTGCTGCTACAAACTCCCTGACTGCAGGAACAGGATGGGAAGAGCTCATCTCCCTTGACTCCCAGGCCACCACAGCTCTCCTGCCTCGTAGCACCTGTCTCTGCAATTCTCCTGTATGAGAACCTTCCTTCATTAATCCCCTCACAAGGCTTTGCCATTGCTAATCCCTGATGCCGTTCAGCTAAACACCCCCAAAATATCCCAAAGCTCTCCATCACTCCCATCTGGCAGTGTCTTCTTTTCCATCCTGCTAACCCTCCGCAGGGTACCCAGGACTACTCCAGGCTTCTCCCTCACCCTGCACTCAGCTCACTCCTTCCCTAATCAACCCCTAAACCCATCTGGACCTTGGGTATCCTCCTCCTTGCAAGTCCCAGACCTGCTTCCAGCTCCTCACACCCTGCCTGGTTGTCTCTTCCAAAGAGCATCCCTTGTTACCGCATAGGGGATGCGGGCTCAGGCATCAGCTCCACGTATCAGTAACCACCTGCAGAAAGAGATGACAGACATATGGGAACAGAGGAATGCATGGAGAGCCCTATGTCCACTCCTGATGTTCACACACTGGCTTGTCCCTGCAGCAAGAAATGGCAATTATCCTGGCTTGGCAATTATCCTGAATTTTATGGCTCACGAGCAGAAAATCAGCCATCACCGAGAGCATGACCCATCCTGGAGGAGAGTTGCTGTCTCCGGGCAGGGACTCTCACTGAGCAGGACCTGCGGGCTGCTGGCGAGCAAGGAATGTGTCCGTGCAAGGGAGACAATCAAGAAAATGGTCAAATTTCACCCTTTCTTGGGAGGGAAATGGCAACAGCCCTGCACGGGTGCAGGCACCAAGGAGTTCCTCTCTCAGTGCATTTTAGCCGGACATCCAGGCTTCCTTGACCCCAACGCAGGCACCTGAAGGCACGAGGGGACCCACTGTAACCCCAGCGTTATCCTAACAAGCATCTCCGTGTCTGCAGGCTGCCTGGATGGCAGGAGGGGAAACTGGGAACGCCCCCCCAGCCCCCCCCCATGCTGAGCCTTTATCAGCACTTAATTAAAACTTGACAAGAAGATTAACACACAGAGGGCAGTTTTAATTAACTTAATATTGCATTCAATTTTCCAATTCGTCGCAGCGTACCAGACACCTGCAGATCTTAATACAAAACCAAGCAAAAAAGGGGAGCACGGGAAGGGGGAGAGAGCTCGCAGAGCTTGCAAACCTTCTGCTGCTGCTCTGCCTTCACACATACACCTCTGCTCACCCCGGGCTGCCTGGAAGGGTTTTCAGATGCCAATAGCCACTATTCCCCTTTGGGTCCGTTCCAGCCAGCCTAGGGATGTTTGCTTTCCAAAATGCATTTGTTTGATTTTAATTTATATATTTTAAGCTACATTCGTGGGTATTCACGACGCAAAAGTGAGCTCTCCTCTTTACCCCACCGTCCAGGCCATCAAGTGGCTGTTGGAAAAGGCCAGGAGGACAGCAAGGAGAAGGGTCCCGGATGGCTGGCGCTTTCAGAACAGTTAACTGTCTTGTAATTATGAGCCCCAAATTAGGGAGGTGCAGGAGCTGCCGGGCAGCCACAGGCAGTCACCTGCCAGACGTGCACCTTCAGCTGTCTCACTTTTGGATGGTGCAGCCAAGGGCTCCAGCTAAAGACATCTCTGTGTGCCGTAGCTCCAGGTTCCTGAGTCGCATACACCTGTATGGGAGCAACTTGGGAACCTCCGGATTGCCCAGAGACACTGGGGCAGCTGCAAAATGGCCAGGCACTACAGAGGCTCAGGGACACCCAGTGCACAAACTCAGAGCAAAGCCAACATGGAATAATTGCACAGATTACAACACTGAACCTTCAACTAGTTCTCTGTCAGAAATAGTTTGCCATACACCCAAAATAATTGTTATTGTTAACTTTCTCCTTCCATTGTTTTTTCTGTGTCACCTCATGCCTCTCCCCTCACAGATTTCCTGACAACTTTGGGAAGAACAATGCACCGACAGAGTATTTTTTCCTCTAGAGATTGACAGCCTGTGCACAGAGGAGGGCTGAGCAATGAGGGTGCCCTCCTTCAGCTCCAGCTCCAACTCTGAATGTTTCCTGGTACTGAAAGGTTCAGCCAGCCTGGACAGATCTGCTCAGATCAGGGCAAAGAGCAAGGCTTCTTATTTTTTCATCCATTGATTTGGAACATATTCATTATTAGATTAGGGCAAGGTAATTCAGCTCCAATGGGAATAATCTCTCAGCCATGCTGTACGGCTACGCGGCCAATGAAGGAATGCATGCAGTGCTCCAAAGGCAGATGTCTGCTGGGCATGTTCTTCTGCGGCTTGTGTACCTTTATTTTTAGGCTGCCATTGTATTTCTTGATGCTCTGAATTTTGTTAGATGTAGTTTAATAAACTGTTGTAGTCCAATTTTCCAGGAAGAGTTTTGTTTGGGTTTGATTGGGGAAGGAAGAGGAGATATCCTCCTAGTACCCTTATAAAACAAGATTTTCCTGCTCTTTTTCTGAATCAAATCAAACCCAAAGCCAGATGAGTGCCATGAGACACACAGAAACAACAGAGAAAGTTGATACCATCAAACGTCTCCATCTATCCAAAGCTGTAGTGAGAAGCAAGGAAGCGGTGATGCTCAGAGAGGTTCCCAGCAGGTAAAATACCCGACAGTGCCTGTCCAGGGAAGGCGCTGAGCCTTAGACATAGACCATGATCTTCCCAGCAGAGTCTTTGCTTGCAGTAGTCTCTAATGCAAACTCAGACCATAAACATGAGCAAGGTGCTCATGGCCTGACTCTTACGTATACCACCTGCACAAGGGGAACTGCAATCAAACTGGCAAACACTTATGGGTAACAAATGCTTGGGCAGACACCAGTCAGGGGTACGCGAGTGCTTTGCAAATGAGAACTATGCTATTAGCAAGCTGAGTTTGCAGCACACAGCATTCAGTTCGGCCTTTCCCCAAAATCACACCTCCTGGCTTTGGCAAAGGTGAGCTGTCATCTCCCTGTGCTTCTCCTCCGGAGCAGGAGCTCAGAGACCAGGCTGCTTCCAAGGTCTGCCCTCCTTGCCAGAGGACTTGATGTGGGCACTTCCCGGTATCTCCTCAGTGAAGTCTTCAGTGCCATGTACCCCAGAGCTAGCTAAAATCTCGGCAATAGTAAGAGAGAGGACATTAATTTCTAATGAACCCTTGGGTCCTTGTATAAACACACTTTCAGTTGTTCAAGGCAACAGTGCCAACCTGGTCCCAGGAAAGTGCAGAGCCCTCTCCAGTTCCGCAGACCAACGGCCAAACTCGGGGCTTGCCTTTGCCAAGAGCATTGCCTTTAAAAAGGTACAAGCGTTTGCATGTGGCCAGGGAGTCCCCCAGACTGGGTCTAGCCCAGTTTTTATTAGCAAACCCTCATCCTGGTTCCCTGGGGCCAGCATAGAGACAAAAAAACCCGCTGTCCGATTTCTTCCAAGATTGCGCGGGTACTTTGGAGGCCTCGCTGTTCACCCGGTGCTGCAGCCGGGCTCTAATTCCTCTCCACCAACCTCCAGTTGAGCGACTCCTCCTAACAAGCTGCCGCACTGGCAGCGATGGTGCACAGCCCCATGACACCTGGGCCACCGTGTGCTTGTTGGAGAAAAAAACCCTTACCGAGTAACGCAAATTACAAGACACTCCAACAGCTAAATATAACCCCAGTCGCAAGCATCTGTCACTGCAGCAGCATCTCCTCTCGCAGCCTGCGTGGCTGCCTTGGAGGAGAGGGAGCGAGGGTGGAGAAGGGGCCTGGGTGATGGAGAGCGGGGACGGATGGAGCCCCTCATGTGGTAGCTGACACCTCCATCCCCTCCGGAGCAGGGACCGATGGATCTGCAGCACCGGTCCCAGCACTGCCTTACCAGCAGGTTTCCTTCCTGGTCGGCAGCGAGGGGAAGTCAGCCAGCACCAGCCATTCTCCCCTTGACCTGCCTGCTGAGATTTCTGACAGAGAGGAGCAAAAATCACCATCTGATCTTGGCTTTAGGGACACAAACAGTTCTTTTTCACACATCCTCCACTTGAATGCCTACTGGCATCAGACTGTGACTGACACCAGCCCTTCTCACCCCTACTCCATGCCCCACATCCTTTCATTTTCCAGGAAGATATCTTTGGGAACCTCCCATTCCCAGCCTATTCCCACAAGGAACAGAAGGACGGGAGGCCATGGGAGATGGACAAGCATTTAAAATGCTTAATGGACAGAAACAGGCCATCCTGAGGAGGGGTCTCAACCTTTCATAATATTTCAGAGGGAAAAAGAGACAGACCCTCCTCCCCCACCTTGTACCAATATGGTGTAGGGTTTAAAGGAGGCTCCCCATCGTGAGGAGCTTCAAAGCCTCACCAGCCCCTCCCACGGAGTGTCCTCTTGGTTCAGTTCCACCCTCCACATTTAAGTGCCTTTCATCCTTCCTCTTCTTCGTCCTCATCATTATTAGGTTCCCTTCCCCCACTCCCGCCCACTCCCACCCTTGCTGGAGACTGCCTTTGGTCAGGAGCCCAATGGGAACCAGCTGTCAGGCATAGCTGGGATATCCTGGAGAAAACAGCTTGAAAATGCCTCCCCCCCGCTTCCCCCTCCATGGCAAAGAAAAAAAATCTCACCACAAAATGGCCCTTGCAGATGGAAAAGGCATCCTGCAGGCCACCCTCCTCCCGACCTGCGTGGGTCCACTGGCTGGCTTGGTACCAGGAGATCCCGGGTCTCGGCTCCCTTTGGAACCACCAACCCATCCTGTTTGTCTTCCTTCTGCCAGCAGGACTCTCCTGACCCACACAGCAAGAGCTCAGGGCCCTTGCGCCGGAGCATTTTGTATTAATCCTCCTTTGTCGACTTCTTTAGTGCACCTCGCTCCAGCATTGCTCTTCAAAGATGTTCCTGCCCTTCCCGGCCTGGGGGTTGTTGTTGTTTAAACAGCAGCAGCAGCCACACAAGCTGCTAGCTGTCCTGCCTTTACAGGGTGGTCTGTAATTGCTTCCTGTCCTCTCCAGCAACTGGCTTCATTTGTTTGAATTTCTGCCTAATCTCAGAACTGGGGGAGTTTGGAATGAGAGATGCTTATTCCATGCTCATGGGTGTTTCCCTGTGCTGGGCCAAGCTTAACCAGCTTGGGAGATCCAGCCTGGTAAAGTCACAGTCCCTCAACCAGAAAAAAGCCTGAGCTTAAAATAACCCAAGTGAGCCAAAACCCGGTCTCAGCGAAGCTGGAGTCCTCGGTTTAGAGGTACTGTGAGACCAAGGCTTTCTGTGGTCCTTGGATGCGGCAACTGGAGCCCAGGTGTGTGCCGGCAGGAGCAGAAGTGGAAAAAGAAACAGGGGGATGGGGAGAAATGAAATGTTATTTCTCAGACTTCAGAGCTTCGCTGTTCTTGGTCGTATTATGGTATGGGCTGTGCTTGGGGTGGATTTTATCCAAGCCCGTTTGCACACATCCCGCTGATTTCCCAGCGTGCTGATTTTGTGTCTCTGCGCTGGCCTCTGAGCTCCCATTATACCGAAGCAGGAAAAGGGTATGCTGGGGGCCAGCCGCGAGCAGAGCCGAGCTGCTCAACAGGCCTCATACCAAGCACTGCAAGTTTCTTTTTTTTTTCCCCTCTCTCCACAAAAATGAACTTTGGCTTTTTGTTGAAATGGGAAGTGCTGTGGATAATGTCCACTTTCAACAGCATTTTCCACGTTGATAAACTAAAACTTTTAACAAAAAATGCCCCAGACAGCGTTTCCAGAAATAAGAAACATCTTCCAGCATAAATCCTTACGGTCCATCCAGAGCAGGAAACTAAATGGGCTTTGTTCTTGGGGTCTGGAGTGTGACCGAGGCAAAAGGACAGAGGCAAGAGAAATAAAGTGTCCCGACTGTCTGCCTTCCAACCCACCCGCCAGCAGGACGTCCCCAGGCTGTGCCACCTCTGCCTCTGCTACGAGGTTTGTGTCGGCTGGCTCTCAGTGTTTCATGGCAGAAGCATGGGAGAGGTATCCTCCTATTTAGTGCCCACGGGTGACAGGAGATTTTTCCCTTCAGAGGGATTGGAAGGAAATGAAGCCAAAGCGTGTATTTCAGATCTGCGGTACTCAGATCCAGAGCCAGTCAATCCCCAGAAATTATAAACTCAGTGAGAAAATGCAAGGGATACTGATTACATCTCCTTGGGATGGTACTGCTAGCCAGGATTTAGTTGTGCAACTAGCAGTCTTCAGAAAAGCTCAGAGCTGGAGTAGAAGAGGATGCTGCAAGTGGGAGAAGAGATGACCTGGTGGCTGGGACTCCCAGGCTGGAATCGCAGTGAAGGACAGATGTGCATGGGGAGGATTTTACTGGGGGGTGAGATAAAGGGACTACGGGCGGGACTGGGACATGGTGTGAAATTTGGGGCTGTCCTGTGCAGAGACAGGAGTTGGACTCGATGATCCTTGTGGGTCCCTTCCAACTCAGGACATTCTATGATTCTGTGCATATGGTGGGGGAGGCAGGAGAGGAGGAAGGGTAGGCCGTGCAGATCAGGACAAAGGCCACTGCGGTGCCCAAAAGCAGGTATGTGTGAGTCCCCTGCCCGTGCCCAGGCTGCCTGTGCTCAGGCCGTGTGCTGGCAGGTCCCGGAGCATGGCCGAGAGCCTTTTGGCAAATCTGCCCCTACAGAGGGATTATCAGCGAGGCCGATGGTGGCAGGAGTGAATGGAAATCTTGGTTCCGTTTAAT
>NW_009603886.1:41378-53114 GCF_000690535.1 Cariama cristata
TCTTCATTAAACGGCCACTGAAGCAGTGAGATGACAGCACCTCACAGAATGGGCTGGGCTGGCTCCTTTCTGTGCTGACTGTAGGGGGTCACCAGTCTGTGCTGTGGGACTCCAGGGACAGAAAGCCTGGAGTTAAAGCAGTCACAAAAACAAAGACAGAACAAGCCCATTCCCGCCCCTCACCCCTCTAAATATTTTCCTGAATGGCTTTGCAAGCTGTTCCTGGTCCAGATGCATCTCACACACATTTCACATCTATCCGCTGCCTGTTCATAGTATGCATTACATTGCATGGCGCATATTGAAAATATATCGGCCTACTGTCTAATTTAAACTGCTCGAATATTACGTGTTAGGTAATATTTTATATGTGGCTGCATATATTTTAAATTAATGTATGGACAATACAATATATGATGGCTTTTTAATGCCCCTTGTTGCACCTAGCCCCCATGGCAGATGCTGTTCAAAATGCTTTTAACAAATCCCGCAGGCGCTGACTGCCGTGGTGCGATGTGGATGGCCTTTCCCATGCCGGAGTGAGGAGCAATTTGCTGGGCCAGCCTGGCTGGGCCTCGCCTTGCTGGACAGGATCAGGCCTTTAAGGCACGCGTTTTTACGCCTTCTAGAACAGGACGATGTGCAATGCTCACTCTCTGGTGCGGCGTCTCTAACACAGTCTGAGTCCCTTCTCTGCTTCTAGTTTTGGGATCACGCTCCAACAGCTCCAAAGCCCTGAGGGCTTTTTTCCTCATCTTGTCCTCCTCATGCCTCCAGCAGCTTAGGCACCCACCTCCGGAGCTCCAGGTTTGCCACTTCATGAGATGTACTGATTAGCAAAGGTGACACAGGCTTTACAGAGGGTCTTCCAAATGAGGCACAACTTAGGACCAAAGCAGTAGTATCTGCTTGGGTGTCCTCACCATGAGAGTTTAGGTTTGGGCTGGTGGACTTGGGTGGCCCCATCTCCCCTTCTGCTCAATCTTCTGGTTTTGGCACAACGTATCACCGATATCCATTCCCCTTCCTTGTATCCATTCCCCCTCTCCTTGCTTGATTACATGCAGTTCTTAATAGAGCTCTGGTCTCTTTTTCTGGCACTGTGTTGCTTCACTTGCAATCCAGACTGTCAAGAGCTATCTGCTCACAAAGAGACAAGCTTCGTGCTGTGATACGAAAAGCAGGGAGGAGCTGAGGTTGGAAGAGAGATCTCCAGCGGTGGAGTGCAGCTGGACCAGAGGAGACAATAGGAATTGACCATGAAATTTCCTTTCATCCTTGTACTCACCACCTGAGCATGACCTTAGCATTAGTATCTGTGCAGACAGACAGCGAGGTCTGAGAGACAGAGACATCCATTTTCCAGGTGGAGCCCAGCGCTCAGTGCCAGACCTTTCGCTCACAGAGACATCCCCATCCACAGTGAAACCCTGGCCGTGACGAGAACAAGCCCTCAACAATGAGCCTCGGGGGCAAAGGAAGGGGAAGCTGTAGTCCTGGCTTTAGAGAATGGGAAAGAGCATTCCCAGCTAACGGACAAGAACTATGTTGCTTTTCTTTTAGACATGGCTGTTTGGCTGCCTGTAATGTATCTGCTAGCTAACGGCTGGTTTTAAAGCGTTATCCCAAAGGGCTGCAGCCTTGCCAAGGCTTTGACGTTGGTGGTCAAGATACTAAAATGGACTTTCTGAACCAACAAAGAGACATGATCTGATTGGTACCAGAAAGAGATGGGCGAGAGAAAAACATACATGGTTCTGATTACCTGGGTTCAAAATCATGGTAATAAACCCAAATTTGGGGAGCAATTAGAAAGGAAGAAGAAGAGCAAGAAGAAAAAAGGGAAGGAGAGAGTCGCCTGGCGGTCTCAAGGCAGCCTTCCAAGGATCAGTATTTGGATAAAAGCCAACATATCAGCTCTAATCTTTGGCTTTTTGTTGGACTTAACAAGGACTTTAAAATGAATCCAGTCGCAACTGACAGGCCCCATATGGATCCTGGTTTGAAACCTCCTCCTCAGCACCAAATCGAATAGTCTGGGACTATAGAAAGCCGGTGAGGAGACTTTAAAAGGGAAAAACGAAGGCAGAAGCACACACATACACTCATGCACATGCACGTGTGCACACTCGTGTACACGCAGGCACTGCATGAAGACATCAGGCTCTGTATCAGTGCAGTTACGGCAGACAAGTGGCTTTGTGGCTCCACGGAGGGGCTGTCTGTGACCATGACGATACCACGATGATATTTCCCTTGATGCCACTCAACTGAGTTGCTTCCCAGACTCTCTGTGAGTTCAATCACATATGCATCTGTAGATTACCTTCATTAACTGCCTTTTATTTCAAACTTTGATAAAAATGTATGGATATTTTCCTTAACATATCAAAAAAAAATATTAAAAAACATTCTTCCCTCATCTTTCTCTGAAGCTGGCGCATCTCTCATCTCCCTAAGCTACACCACAATGTGAGAACAAAGGCATCTGACCTGTATCCATGGCAACCCTCAAATTCTACACCTTTGCCTTTTGTACAAAGTACCCCCTCCCTTCATTTATACACACACATGAATATGTACACACTCCCTGTATCTCTGTCTACATACACATATGTATATACATACATGCGTGTGTATATATAACATATGTACATATATTTAAAAGACATTGTTCCTGATTCTTACAAGAGCTTCTGTATTTGCCTCACACGTCAACTGAACTCATATTTATTCCATGGAGGGGCTTGCCTTTCAGGTGACGGCGGGGTTAACTTAAAATCCACTGATGGCCACAAGGTAGCACTTGGTTCAAGGAAGAAAAGCAAGTGTTGAAAGCGGAGAGAAGCAGGAGTGTAATAACAGATTATTGGCTAACACTTGGCATGCCAGAGCTAGAACAGCTGGCCTCTGCCTTTTCATGGCCGTTGCCGGGAATTCAAAGAGGCCTTCACCTATTCAATCCATCAGTCAACCCGAGGGGAAAGGCATCACATCCCTGCAATGAAAAAAGTAACAACAACAAAAAAATCCATTTGATTGTTCGAAAGGGATGTGCCAAGTGGAAGCGCTGCTGGGTCACATTTTTAGCACCCCACTTTCACTGTCACCAGACCTGGACCGACTCCTGCCTGCCTGCACCAACTCCCCTGTTTGCAGAGTGCTTGTCCTCAGCCAGCTCCAAGACCCTTCTCTGAAGCACAGCCTCTGCCTTTGTGCTCTGTGTGCTTTGGAAGGATTTCAGTGTCTTGCAGCAGAAGCCAGCCACCGACAGGAATGGAGGATGGCACGTGAGAGCGTGGAGAGCGGCACCCAACAGAGCGGAGGCAGGGCTGGTGGCCAGGGGCCACGGCACGTGAGGGAAGGTCCCTGCAGAAGGCAGCAGCCCTCAAGTCTCACCGAATTTTAAACTCAGCAGGATCCTGGAGCCACAGCCACACACGCAGACCGGTTTCACTGATCAGCTGATGGGCAGCATCTTGCCTTCTTCAAAGGCTGGTTCTCAAGAGCTTGTTAATTTGAGAAAGGCTGGCACTAGTCGGTATGTCAGACCCAAAAGGCTGTCAACCCCCAAGCTCTTGGAAGATACCAAAAATTTGCACAATAACAAGCGTTGGTTTTGTAGTGACTCTGCAGAAGCAGTGAGTTTCATTCTGGGAGGGAACATTTAGAGTTGCCACAACTGCATCACATAGTCCTCTCCCAGTCCCTAGCAATGCCTTCTGCCCTGAGGGTGAAAGGACCGGGTATTTTAACCCACTTCTTCCCAGATGTGCTACCACCATTGAACCCCAGGGAAAAGGGAAGGTCTTCTGAAAAGGCGTAGCTCAGCTCTGCTGAAGGCACCGACCAGAAGACCTCCCTGTGATCAGGTTGGGTCGTGTAACAGTCCCTGGGCAGAGAGGGCACAGTCAAACCTTTCTGCTTCCTCCCTTCTAAATGCTTCCAGTTGTCAGTTTAGCAATATAAAAACAGCTGAATTGTGGTTATAGACAATGAATGATGCAACAGAATACCTCATGCAGACATGGAAGTTTTGCTGCTTATTTCTCTTCAGCAGGAGGGCCGTATGCGTGGGACCGGGTCCAAACTTATTGACGTCAACAGAAAGACTCCCATTGACTTCAATGGGCTTTCACTGGGACCATTATTCCTTGTGAGAAGCCACTTACTGGGAAACCAAGGGAGGATCTAAATTCGTGTGGAACAAACATAACGCAGCCTTGGTACACCGCAGTATCGAGGCATGGCCTATGGAGACTGCATTTCCCAGAGTGCTATACTCCATCTAACCAGAAACAAAATTGTCTGAAATACGTAGCGGCACAGTCATGCTTTGCTCCATTGCTGGGCCAAGTTTTCACAGGAATGGCCAAACTGTCATGTCGAAACCATAATTACCCTGAAGGTGAAAGTGATGGCTGGAATGGCTGGGAAGCAGGGCTCCTCTGACAAGCCCTACCCCTTCCCATTCCTTAATTTCCCCATCAGTAAAGGACATCCTAGCAGGATGATGTGATGTCCCATTTCTGTGTGAAGCAGTGAAAAGTTCCTAGCAGAAGGATTCTGCTGGGGTTCCCATAGCTCCGGTTGTGGATTTACTGCAGGGGAAGTGTGACTCGGCAGAGGGTCCCAGGCAGGGAGATACGGCTCGAAGCCAAACTTCAGGGACTGCCTGGCCATTTGGCATGACTGCCCTTCACTCTCCAGAGCAGGGCCATCCGCAGGTACTCCCTCTTGGACTCTCATATCTCCCTAGAGAGCTTCTCCTTCCCTGGCCAAGCACCTTCCAGAAGCCAAGAAGCTCTGTGTGAGTTCAGACCGAAATGATGCCTGCACCCCCCGAGTAAGACTCCCCACTTTTTAACTTACTCCTTCATCTAGCAAGGTTGTTGAGGATTGTCTTATGTCCCAGGCTCTCTTGAGCTACCACCCGCCAGGGTGCTGGCTTTAGGCACCACTGAACTTTGCTTCAAGCCTTTGTATATCAAAAGATGTTTGAGCTATTTGGGCCTGTAGTTCAAATTCCATGGCCCCCTGAAATAAAGCCTACAAGCTGTTTGACACATGGAGATGAAAGGGGAGGCAGAGAAGAGAACACTAAATAAAAGGACCAGCGCACACCAGCTTCTCTCCTCAGCTGGGAAGATTTGGACACGCAAGCAGAAAAGAGAAGCTGTCTTCTCCCTGCCCTCTGCTCCATGACCCAGACTCCTCCACCCCACCAGCCTTCCCCTCCATGGGGAGGAGGTCCAGAGAGAGAAGCATTCCAAACACCCCGCTGGTACCATGTTTATATAGCGTGTCCTCCTCGCCTAGCTGCTCAGAAACAGCCCTAGAACAAAAAACAAAAAAAAAAAAAAAGGAGGGAAAAACAGAGAGAGGGAAGAAATGAACAGCTTGGGCTTTTTGGCCAGAAAACAACATTTTTTGTTTGTTTTTCTAGTAAAAAAGAAACCCTGCCAGAGATTCCCAAGTTTTCAGATTTGAAGGTGTATCTTGAACTGGAGACAGGGGACAGGATATTTGGTTTATTCCCTTTTCCTACATTAAATAAGAACCATCAAGGCCTGATGTTTTTGGCGGGAATAATCCTTTCTTTATCACTCCTCTGGGTGAGGAAAGGAGCAGGGTCCATACGCTTCAGTTTGAGTTCCAAAATCAAGGAGAAAACAATAGAGATCTTAATTTACAGACCTTGCAGTTCTGGTGCAAGCACTGAGCTCTGGCTCCTCTTGGCTGTTGTTTTCATTTGAAATCACGGTCCCCGGAGAACGCTGCAAGAAGCTGCTCCACGCTGATACGAAGGAATCTCCAAATGCAGCAATAGCCACAGCAAGGGCTGTCTCCTCAGACACTTCAACAAACTGGGACAGCACATGGTTTGCTGCAGTCCCTTTTGGGTGTGAAATAGCCATGTCTTTCCAGGAAGCACAAGAAACTAGTGCTCTGCCAACAAAACCATGGACAACATCCTCGTCTCCTGGAGTTAACCATTTTCTTTAAGGATTCTTCCTTAAAGAAACTATCTTGGAGCACCATTAGTTCCTTTATCAGTCTCTTATGAGACCCTCCTTTTTAGGACCTGTGAACACTCCAGACATAATAGATGTAGGTGCCACTTGTTGCTGCAGACAAGGGAGTCTAGAGCTTATGAGCAACAGCCTATGCCAAATTCTCACACCATGCTGCCAAAAATACTTTGTGTGTCTCACTGGTGTGAAATGTTTCTCTGTATTGTTTCCTCCAAACATTTCCATTTTTTTTGTTGCCAAATGCAGGAAGGAACAGAGTATAGAGACCCGCATTTCCATCTCCAAAGTTGGAAAAGGGCCACTCTCCAGGAAACATAGCTTGGGTTTAACCACAGAACAGTATGAAGACGATAAACACTGTTAAGAATGCATTCAAACATGCCCGGGACCAACGGAAGCTGCTTCTGAAACACCCACGTGTCTGAGAAGAGACACTGGCTGTCATAGCCCTGACTTAGTTGCGGGTGGTATGGTACCAGAGAGCTTTGCAGCCCAAAAGCTAGCGCCATGTGTCCATTCCTCCCTCGCCTTTCCCAGGCAATGGACCATAGAGATGTTCCACTAATTTACCCTGGTATCTCCTGTTCGCTGCTTTATTTATATTTTGGTTCTCAGTCATGCACGAAAAGGGTTAATTAAGTGCATAGTGTGGAAACGCATGACATCGAGGGAGTACCTTGTTCCAGTTATTCCTTGAGGTATGGAAACAACTCACATGATGAACCACACTGGAAGTACAGGTCAGGGATGTGCTTTCCCCTGTAGATATGTGGGTGTGATTTTGAGTGCCAATAAGAATTATGTTGTTAAGCAAAGGGCTGATAGTGCCAGACGGAGACAGCCAAAGAGTGGGAAGGTGTTAGGCAAGCTTCCTCCATCTGTCCCTATTAACGCTTCTCGGTCCCAGGCCTCACCATACCCTTTCCACATCTCATCTTCAGCATCCACAAATTCTGTTCACCTTTTCCTGGGTCAGAACGGCCCCTTCCCATTTTCTCTTTTGGCCATGCAATGGGCTTGGCTGTGTCCCTCCAAAATGTCCTCCTGTGTCTCCTGCCATCCCGCAGCCCCTGCCCAGTCCGCCCACTACAGCCTTGCCACTGGGTTTCTGTAAGAACAGTGTGAAATACCTACAGTAAAACCAAAACCAACCCATCCTGCTTTCCAGTTTACCGACACTCTTGAGAAACGTGGTGCTCCTACCAAATGTTTTTCCACCCAATTTCCCACAGGATTTTTGCCACTTCCTGTGTGTTAAGGCACTTCTTTGCAGAGAATTTCTGAGTCCACTGGTTCCAGACCCAGGATATCCTCTTCCACTCCCCGATTGGTGGGATGAACTGCTTCATCTCTGGGCTTCGGAGGCACCATTCTGGCTCCTTTTGTTTTTGTAGAGGAAGGCCAACCTCATCTGCCCTCTATTACCCACACAAAAAACCCACATCTGTGCAGCTTTTATTAAGTTTATACAAGCCAGATAGCTTGGAATAGGATTATGACTTCTATTCATTCACAATATTCCCCCCTTCATAATTGTCATGGCATTGCACCATACCAAGACTTAATTTGCTTCTTAGTTTCTGTTCTGATGGGCCTGCAACGTGCACCCGAAACAAACATCCTTGTTCCTCGGCTGAAGTTCAACTGACCAGTGCCTCATTTAATCCCCTTTCATCTGGGGGAACAGATCGACTGAAGTTTTATTGCTGCTGATTAATCCCCCGTGATTCTCTGTGAGAGAACTGCCTGCCGCTTCCCCTTTTTAGTCTGCCAGTGTTTGAGACTGTAAATAAGTCTCACATTTATTGTTAGCGCAATATACTGTTTTATAAGGGGAACGCAGCTGTCTGAGAAAGATCAGAGCTCTCTCCTGCAGCGTCCTAGCATCAGAGGCATTCCTTGGACCGCGAAGAAGCCTAGGAGCAATGATACTCACAGCAGCAGCACGGCTGGTGGTTCTCCACCTGGGAAGGCACACCTCCAAAAAATGCTGCCATTTATCATGGGGCTACAATTACAGGCTGGCCATCCCTCTGGACATTGGACAATTTTGTTCGTACAGATGGGGCAACAGCCACCTCCCAAGTTCAGGTGCGTCACTCCAGCCCAGGGCCTCTGGAACGTGCCAAGGTCTGGGCTGGAGCTCCAGCAGACTCATTAGGTTCAATGCTTTTACGAGGTCCCTGCATTGCCTTGGACTTCTGACCTTGCTCACAGTCTTCCCCTCGCGCAACAAAAGCAAGCAGGTCACAAGGAATACGGAGGGCCACAAATAATCAACTTTGGCAGTGAAATTTTGCAATCTGATACGTTGTTTTGCTTGCTGGAGGGAAAATGCATCCGTTCTCCCTCCCTGCTTAAGATTCTCAGGGAAAGCAGGAAAGTCAGTAACATCAGATGAGAAAAAACTGTTAACGGGAAGATTTGCCAAATAAGTGAGGGCATTCAGTGGCCTGGAAAATGAGCCGGCGAGTGATATAAGAGCTCTTTCCGAATTCTGCACACTCAAGGAAACATTTAATACATCTTGAAGTAAAAATACGCCTTGGCTCTTGCTGCTGGCGTAAATATTTGTGTTCACAAGTGTTGGCAAATATTTGAGACATCTATGTTGTTTAACCAAGAGCTTTGTCTCTCAGAGTCCATCTCCCTGTTTGGTCTCCTCTGTAATCACATTAGCCAGAGGAATCCTCTTGGTATTTATGAGGAAGATGGGATCAAAATCATTTCCATTCGTGCCTTAAAAAACAGGCATGAGCTTACAGAAGATGACCAACGAAGGGCATCAGAAGACCTGACAAAGATCATGCCCTATGTCCGTTTAATATTGGTACAGTCTCCTTTAGGAGATGGCTGATTTAGCTTGAATTTGCAGGCACAGGCAGAGTCATGTTGAAGGCCTCTCTTACCTCTACAGTAATTGCCAAGCTTTTGTTTGCTATATTATATATAAGGGAACAGAGGAAAGAGAGTTTGCCTTCTGCCATGTCTGTGGAAGTAGTTCAGGTTAGGAATGTTAGGTCCTGATGCCCCTCTGTAACCAACTCTTGTACAAAAGCTTGATGCCTTGACAGCTTCTGAGGAAAGAAAAGCAAAACGCAGGGACAGTAGGAGTTGCAGCACTGGTAGCCTGGGAACAGAGAGGAGGAGACCTTAGCATCTGCAGCAGGACTGTGACCACGATCTCGGTGCTTCCCAGGTCTGGGCATATGACTGAATACATCATTTGTTCATTTTTTCTCTTCCTTCAAGCACAAGTTATGTTATTTTTAAGGAGCAGGTGAACCAGACACCCACACAGCCCAGTCCACAAACTGCAGGGCACGCATCATCCACCTTCAGCCCTTTGGTCCACAGGCAGGTACGCTCCTGCCTAGCTGGAGGCACTGTGGAAGTTACCTGCTCTATTCTCCACTATGAACTTCAAGAAAAGGTTTCTGGGGGAAGCCCTAACCATGGGGTACCTCCAGTGTCACCCAGTTCAAAGTCCACTGTGCTCATTCACAGCCCCATAAATGCTCCTTGCTAACCCATAAATGGACCTGGTTAACTTTGCACTGAAGCTGATGAAGAACATTCACACAAGCTATAATCCCAGTTCAGTGGTGGATGGAAACATCTAAATACATGGCAGGTGTTTCCACAGTGACTTTAAGGCTCTAAGACCTGTCCTCCCCTGTGCCCACCGTCAGTGACAACATCACTAAAAAATAGTCATGCTAAGAAACAATTAGCAAGAAATTCCTAAAAATTGCTAGAGTAGAGCAGTCACATTTCCTGAAGAGGCCAAGGGGTGCATTCAAAGCATTATAGGTACCGCTGGGACTTAGCAATGGGACAGTCAAAGCCTTTTGTACTTAAGCTTGGGCCTAGATAACATCCTAACGGTGTGCAGTTGGAAAAAGATGTCAAATCAAATCCTGACAGAATTGAACAAAAATTGCTATCGCAGCCAACTAAGAGACAACACGAGTGAGGACCACAGATGAGTAAGTGCAGAGTAAACAACCATGAAACCACAAAGCCTCATCCCAAGGACCACGGTGACAGTGACTTTAAACGATGAGGACCACACCTGTATTTTACCATTCCGGCCAGAAGTGGGCATACAGAAGCGATACAAGCGTGTGCACCAGGCTCTTCCAACCTGTTTATTCAGTGGAAGATGTTCAAGTAACCAGAAAAAAGCACTGAACTGCACTTCTGGGTGCTAACCCGAACCACTACTGTTTTGACGGGTTAGCCATCACAGACAGAAAAAGAGCTCCTGTTCTGTGCCCTTGCTGGCAGGTTCCTTACAGCTAATGCATTAACCTCTGAATAAACAAACGACTAAGAAAGGCCCTTTCCTAACCTAGCAAAGTACAAACACAGGCTACATTCTTCTGATTATAAAACCACAAATGCAGGACACACTCCTGGGAACGGGCTCGATATGCTTTCTCTTTGATACCAACCTCTTGGGAAGATTAAACAGTGTCATTGCCAGGTTAATACATAATGACCTCAATGTCTCAGAACATTATTGTATTGCAAATAAGACTGACATTTACATATTTCTCAGTTGCCCAAGGGTACAGAAGACACGTTTCAGGCTCCTGCACTGGGAGCACGCTGGAAGGCAGCAGTGCAGCGCGGTGCATGGAAAGCAAAAGGCTAGACACAGCTTTAATGGATGGGGGAAGGAGGGTGGCTCCCTAATGAGCCAACCCAAAACCCTTTGGCCAGACCGGCAAGCAGCTGTCAGTCAGTGGTGTGCTAAAATCAATCCTCCTGAGCTGAGCTGAGCTCTACCTGTGCCAAAGGAGGCCCCAGGGATCAGAGCCATCTTCCATCTCCTCCTGCTCAGGCTCCTACGGAGGAGCAGCAGGAGACCAGCTCTCATTCTGAGCCAGTTCTGGAGGACAGCCTTCACACAGGAGTGTTTTGTGTCCAGGCACACAGCTGAGTGGCCTGAAAGGCAATGTGTGTGTCTGTCTGGTCTGCAAAGCCATTCGTTCCTGGTGGCAAGAGAAAGTCCCCATGGGATTATTGGCATTTCTTTGCATTCAGATGCAGAGGGATCTGCAGATACATCCCTCTGGCTGCAGCTGCTCTGCAAGCTTGGAAGCACGGTGGCAGAA
This sequence comes from Cariama cristata, assembly GCF_000690535.1. Taxonomy (NCBI): domain Eukaryota; kingdom Metazoa; phylum Chordata; class Aves; order Cariamiformes; family Cariamidae; genus Cariama; species Cariama cristata. The sequence continues at coordinate 52,537 of NW_009603886.1, forward strand.
CGAACAGGAGAGGGGATGAGGAACAGCTGGGTGAAGCTCAGGGTAGTAGGGCACTGTCAATGGCTGTGCTGTGGCATGATGCCATGCTTTCTTATCGCTGTGAAGCAACTCTAGCCACTTTCAGGCTGAGGAAAACCAGACTGAGCCCAAAATCATCATCTGATTTTTCCCTGTAGGTGGACAGACTCTACCACACAGCCCACAGCCACGTGCTTTCCAAAGCCTGACACTGCCTGCCCGTGAAGATAAACTTTTCTCTTACAGGCTTGTCTCTGGTCATTCAGTGAGGTCTTCCTTCCACAATATAAACCAACGTGATCTCCCCGTGGGCTGTTCTCCATTGCTCCTCCCACACCAAGCCCAGAGGCTTGGCTGGATCCTGGCAGAAAAAAACCCCAAAGCAGCCCTGCAGGCCACCGCTGCTGGGGCTGGGAAGGGCAAAGCTGAAGGACCACGCTTTGTTAGCTGCCAAACACTAACCACAGGGCACGGGCTCTGTCAAGGAGTTTGATGCTGGTAGTTTAGAGGCACTCAAGTGGATAAGCATTACCAGCCGCAAGGCTACCCCGTCACTTTCC
>NW_009603886.1:53651-54485 GCF_000690535.1 Cariama cristata
GGTTACCCAGTCCCTTTCCTGGTTAAAAGACCAGGCACTTAACTTTTTTTGTCCCTGAGGGATTTTTACTGCCCTTTCAGGGGCAGACTGCTGCAGGTTGGTGCAGCACCTCCCCATCAGTCATTTCCTGCCAAATCCACAGGGATAGCCCTCTTTAGGAACACCCTTGCCCATGCTCTGCCACCTCCCGCCTGCTTCCCACCTCACCCAGCCCTGCTGCGGGGCGAGGCGGGGGGCACACCAGCATGCACTCCTGGGGGGAACAAGCAGCCCCAAAACCTGCTTGTGGGGGTGACCACAACCCAGCCACATCCCCCATCAGACAAACAGCGAGGGAAGGAAGGCCCCTCGCACGTCCGCCTGCCCCTCGCACGGAGGGAACAGGGACGCGGGCCCAGGGCGCGCGCCTGACTGGAGTTACTGCGTATGAACCTGATGACAGAGAACTGAACTCCAGCTCTCCCTTCAGCCAATAAATCTCACAGCGGTCTAATTTTGCTAGGAATGATGCCTCAGGGAAGGCCTGTGTGGTCCAGAAAAAGCAAAGCAAAGCAACACATGCTTAAAAAACCCCCAATTCTGCTTATCAGCTCCCCGCTCTGCAGCCCTCCTCCCCGTCACCGAGAGGACACCTTCCAGCACCTTCTGCAGGGGTGTGGCTTATATAGACTATGCCAGCCAATCAGAGGGCAGGATGTGAGGCATGTGACAGGCCCAACGGCCAGCTGCCATGAGGGCCGGCTGGGCTCTGGATCACGATCACGATCACGATCACGATCGCGGTCACGGTGCTGCAATGGAAGTTGTGGGGCTGCAGCCGCCCCCCCACACACA
>NW_009603886.1:54584-54889 GCF_000690535.1 Cariama cristata
CCCGGGAGCCCCGGCCTGCTGGCAGTCCCCCTCCTGCCCGAGGACAAGCTCAGTGCTTCCTCTTCAGGCCGTGCCCTCCCAGCCTCGGCCTCCTCCATCTTCTCTGTTCCATAGTTGCTGAATTTGGGTTGTTTGAGAGTTGAGGTTTTTGTGTGAGGTGAGCTGGGAATTCAGAGCGCTATTCCCTGCTTGGAGAGAATGGATTCGCAGCAGTTCCTCAGGCCTGGCACCGACGGCTTGCAGGGAACATGTATCTCCATCATCTGGTTTTGATCTCCCTGTAGTTTGGCAGTGCCTGTGACTGG
>NW_009603886.1:54951-55248 GCF_000690535.1 Cariama cristata
TCCAGCCCTTGCCGCAGGGGCCTTGCTGGGACTTTCCGCAGCCAAATGAATTTGCCTTGTTGGCAGTGTGGGAGCATGGAGAAGGAGAACACGCGGCGAGGCTCCTTCCCCTGTGCATCATAACAAGACATTAATTCGAGGTTTCTGTAGAAGACAAAGGGAGAGTTGTAGCTGTTTCATTTGGGGGTGGGAGGAGGCACAGCATCCAGGAAGCACCCTCCCCTGGGAGATAAGGGAGACCTGGCCACCCACAGCCCAGGCTCGCCAAGAATCCAGGCTTCCATATGTACAAAGCTG
>NW_009603887.1:0-230 GCF_000690535.1 Cariama cristata
CCTCAGGTGCTTCACGCCGGTGCCATTTCACCGGGCACCGCAGGCGAGGGTGTGCAGCGGGGAGAGGAGTTTGAACCCCTGACGCACCCTCAGCCGGTTAAATGAGTCCACGAACTCCCAGACCCTTGGCACTCCTCATCTACAGCAATACGAAGTGCAGGCAGGCCTTGGCTCCCGCAAGGAAAGGAAGGCTCTGGTGCTCTCCCTGGAGGAGCAGGCAGGGATGGGGG
>NW_009603887.1:276-1327 GCF_000690535.1 Cariama cristata
AGGCTGAGGTGGAGAAGGAGGAGTTAGTCAGGGGCTGAGTCACGATGAGGTTCGCCCCCCTTCAGCCTGTCTTTTCCTGATTGCCTGTGATCTGCAGACTGCTGATTGTTACGATTTTCCCTCCTTTACTTTTTGCTAGGGATGACCTCTAAGAATGCTTCAGGTGAAGCTAATAGTAACTGGAGATGACTTTGGCTATTGTCCTCGGAGAAACCAAGGCATCGTGGACTGTTTCCTGGCTGGTGCGGTATCTAACGTGTCCCTTCTAGTCAACGGAAGTGCTGCAGCAGATGCAGCCGAACTGGCAAGGAGGTAAGCTACTTTCTTTAGCTCCTTTGTGGACAGCCTCCGCAGGCTATCCACGGAAAGCCAAGCCTGTAAAATATAGTATTTTGTAGCCCCAGTATAAACACTGTATCATAGCTCAGGCTGGTCTAAGAAAACTGGATTCCAGGCATATTTGCTAGGAGTCTTCATACTAAAAGCAGTGACCTGCCAACCATACCCATTGGCTCTTTCTCTGCTATTAGCCACTGCAGTGCACCTCTTTTTTCTTGGGATAGAAAGCCACTTACACAATTTGCCTAGTAGAGTTTGGGTTTGTTGAGCTTTTTTTCCCCCACAGTTCTAAAAGATACACTGTCAGAATGAAAGTCCACATTATATACCCAGACCAAGCTGCTACCCCTAAAACTATTAGACCATAAAACCACAAATCTTTAAATCTTATTTAATTTGATGCATTTCAGCCAGGCTGAACACAGGGTCAGCCAGGTTCATTGCAGAATCAGGGAAAGGTGTGATTCTGCGATGGTTTAGTTATAAATCTGGGCAGTAGAAAACTTGATTTTTCCACCCCAGGAACCTGTTTAAAAAGCACCTCAATATTTCTATTAATTCTAGGCTTGATAAATCCATTTGTAAAAACTGCATACATAAAGAGAGGCACAATACCTTGTACCTACCACCTTTACTCCTTCACAAACTTCAGAGGTTGCTGACACAGTTGGCTCTCTAGCAAATCAAATAATAGAATCATAGAATCATTATG
>NW_009603888.1:0-1176 GCF_000690535.1 Cariama cristata
TTACATAAACATTTTTTTTAAATTAACTTTAATTTTAATTAATTATTTTACAAAATAATTACATTACATACCCATTAAATGAAGTCAAAATAGTTAATCGTGTTTCAACAAACCTGCCAGCTGACTCGGGAAGACAAATTTTCTACTATGAGGCGGTTTTCTGTTCTTACAGGTGGGGCATTTCTGTTTGGAAATAAACAATGGAGATTTTTATTAGTAACTGAAATGTAACTGCATGTTAACATTAACAAAGGTTGTACCGATAACTGGTATCAGCGTATCACCATTACTACAACAACTTAACTATGCAGTGCTCCAAATAATCTAGGGCAAGCATTAAGCACTTCAGGGAGGGAACATAAAGAAGACAAGCATATCTGAGTAGTTTTGTAATCCTCACCATCCTATCGCCACATCAAACGATTGACTAAAAATGTAAATAATACCTTTTAGTATCACATTCTAGCTCAAGTTCCTGGAGTAGATGAGCCCACTGTGTTCTTTTTTAAACCATGTCAGTTCAAAGACAGACATACCTCCTGTCACTACGTGGACGGCGGCTACTAAAACGGTCAGAGTATCTCCCTCTGCCTCTACCCCTAGAGCGTGCTCTTGCATGCTCAATTGTAACCCTGGGAAAAAAGAAACACGATACTTTTTTGCATTTTTCTTTTTATATATTCTTTCACAGTTATAGTTCCTGGGGAAGAAAAAACACTAAATAGTTTAAATAGTACTGATAACACAATGCGAGTTAAAATTGACACACTTGTATTTAAGTCTATATATTCTTGAAATAGAGTACCTCACCTCTCACTGCAAAGCTCTTTTCCATCCAATTCATAGACAGCATCATCTGCATCCCTCGGATCCTCAAATTCCTGCAAAACCACAGCAGCAAAACCATAAAAGTAAAAAAAAAATTACATCTCTAAGAAATTAACAAGTGGTTATTTACTATATGGTATACTTAGCTGAGCACGTTTACTATCTTTAAAAGTAACTTCGTGCACACCAAACACGCACGAGACCGGAGGGATGGCCAACGGGCCGGGACCACAGAGCCCTGCAGAGGGGCGCACTCACCACAAACCCAAACCCCCTCTTCAGGTCAATGTCCCGGATGCGGCCGTATCCCTTGAAGAATCTCTCCACATCCTTCTCCCTGGCGGCCGG
>NW_009603889.1:0-578 GCF_000690535.1 Cariama cristata
CAAGATGGTCGATGTCTTGCCCTGATGCTTTCGCTTTGGAATAAAAAACCCACACACAGCGATTGTGAAAAGATTTCCCCACCCTCTCTCCTCCAGCATAGCTTTTATCAAGGTTTTAAGGAGTTTGTTGCATTTTGTGGGCTGTGTGCAGTGAGGACGGGACAGGTTTGCTGGGCAAAGGCTCCGTGTTTGCGAAGTCTGCACCCCACGAATGCAGCACGGCTTCGCTGCCGGGGCCTCGGCACCACGTGCCAAGGGAGAACCCGGCTCCCCGGCACATGTGAGAAAATGAGGACAAGGGCAAGGAGCCCATGCTTTTTCTCCAGGCTGCAGTTAAGCGGACACAGCTGAGGACGCCCAGCATCTTTGCCTTTTTCCACTCGCTAGCAGTGAGCTGTGGGGCTCGCCTGCCTCAGGAAGCTCCGATTTGCATAAATGTGCATCTGTTTGGTTCACAGTAAATCATTTACTTAATTAAACCCAGCCAGTAGATCATGACTTCCTCAAATCTGTTCAGCATCCAAATTTGCTCCGACTCTGCTGCAGCTGGTTTCACGGCACACGGCTGGATGGCAGCG
>NW_009603889.1:844-1060 GCF_000690535.1 Cariama cristata
GTGTGGCGCGGTGTGCGGGCGGTGCTTCCAACCGCAGCACAGAGGGTCCGGGAGGAGCTGCGACTCGGCTTTCTGAGATGCCCCTGTCTGCTCAGCGCCCGTTGGGACACACATAAGCCAACCCCCCTACCCCGCACCCACGGGTGGGGCGGGGGCACCTACCCTCCTCGTCGGTGCTCTCCGGCTCCTCTACCAGCGTGCAGTCGATGAGGGAGA
>NW_009603890.1:0-5209 GCF_000690535.1 Cariama cristata
CTGACCCGGCCTCTGCGGGAGGTCTGACCTAGCAGCAACCAAACCCTGTCAGCTGGGCAGTTACTGCTGGTGGGGCTGGAGGAAGGGTCATACGGTCCTTCGAACAACTTAAAAAATTACTGTATATAAAAATATTATAGTACAGCTGATATACGTGATCCAAAACAGGCCGAGAGAGTTGGGGTTGTTCAGCCTGGAGAAGAGAAGGCTCCAGGGAGACCTTACAGCAGCCCTCCAGTGCTTTAGGGGTGCACAAGAAAGCTGGGGAGGGAATTTTTACAAGGGCATGAAATGACAGGACAAGGGGCAATGGCTTTAAACTGGAAGTGGGAAGATTTAGATTAGATAGAAGGAAGAAATTCTTCATGGTGAGGGTGGCAAGGCAGTGTCACAGGTTGCCCAGAGCGGGCTGTGGCTGGCCCATCCCTGGGAGTGTTCGAGGCCAGGCTGGATGGGGCTTTGAGCAACCTGGTCTGGTGGAAGGTGTCCCTGCCCATGGCAGGGGGGTTGGAACTACATGGTCTTTAAGGTCCCTTCCAACCCAAACCACTCCATGATTCATTCATTCTATGATTCAACTAACGATGACCTACCTACCTGTGCACACCTGATCTGCAAGTGGAAAGTTCCCTTATGAAGATGTGACATTTGAGTGGAGCTGAGGAAGATCTGTTTATTAGACTGAAAGCTATTACACAACAACTTTAAAAGATAGTAACTTTGTGTCAGGTAGGTGTATCAGGAGTGGGAGCCACCAGAGGGGGTGATTTCACCTTAACTAGCTGGCAAAAGCCAACTAATTAATAGATGCTTATCTTAACCAAGGGGCATTGTTGGATGTTGTAAGTTCCTGCTAAAGAGATCATTGAGAGCTTTAAGTAAAAAAATTTTCAGTGGCACCTTGTGCAAGATAATTTAATCTGGATTCTTGGCAGCTAACTTTTTCTCAAATAGATGCAGCCCTCCCCAACTTAACAAAAAAATCCCAAACCCCAAACAAAACCCAAGAACAGTAAGAAACTCCCATCCTGAAATGGGGTGGATTTGTTAAAAGGTAGTTACTGTTTGAAAGGAAATAAATACTGACTGCTAACACAGAAGAGTTGAGTTCACTACCTTTTTCTTCATGTAATAAAAACAAAGCCTAATTTTATTAAAAAAAAAAAGTCTTACCAAAATGTGTACAGCAATAGGCAAATGTATAAACATTTGAGTAAGTTTATAATGGTGAAGGAAGCTATTTCAAGAGGTGCTTATATAACAGGCATGTTATAAAACCCATTATGGGCCTTAAGGAAGTGAGTTTGTAAAAGGCAAGGATTGTAGAAGTAATTTGTAAGTTGCATTTTAAAAGTGTTTTTAGAGTATAATTAATACCATGAAAATACAGCGAAGTACCGAATGTTTGTACTGACAAAAATAAATACAAAACCATTTAGGGAGCACTGCTTTAAGTTTGTCTCTGAGGGACCTTCTGTATCAAATATATATATGTATTCTTCCTCATTTGAATGGAAAAGGGCTTACTGTACTTGACAGATTTTTTTTTTCTAAAAATTATGAGAAAGCCTTGTGACAAGCTAAATTTACTTTTTACTTTGCAACTACAGTAAAATGTTCAGAAACTATACAAAGACTTTAGACAGTAAACATATATTTAATAATACTGTTGTTCAGTTACACTGGATCCTTGAAGAAGGAGTTCCCAGTACAACTTCATTAATCTGCTTATATCACAGAACAGCTTCCAGTTAGACATACACATTCACAACATTCAAACTCATTTGGTCCACCACTAAACTATTCTCCCCGTTCGTCTTGCAGATGTGTATGCTTTTGCCTGCCTCTTCAGCAGGCATTTACCTAAAAGATAATTACAGTACATTTAAAGACAGAGCCTTTCTTTGTGAGATAAAATCATGTAAGTAACAATTTTAAAATAAAATTGTTTTTAATTTAGCTAAATGAGACATTCTAAAGGCTGCCAAGCTTCAATTCCTGAGCAGGTTACACATTGCCATTATTACCCAAAAGCCCTCACCAAGGCCTTTGCTAGCCTCATGTCTAGTCAGAAAGTAAAAAAAAAAAAAATCCAAATGAAAAAGAAAATCATGGGAAGATGCTTATCCTTTTTCTAGGGAACTGAAATACTGGTGTATGTGCTTTTTGGAATATGAACTTTTTCCTGCAAGATTTACAGGTATTAACCACCTGCATGTGTTCGGGTTTTTTTTTTCTTGTAACTTTTGTTATGGTAACAATGGGGAGTGATGAATGAAAAAGAAGGAAGATTGTTTACTGAAGTCTTGAAATAAATTAAACCATATTAAATATACATTCAGTGTTAGATGAAACTCTCACCAGCCAAACTAATTAATAAAACAGAACTAAAGCTCAGGCAGCTGTAAGAAATTCAAAGACCAGGGCTTTTTTTAATGGTTTTTGCTCCCCTTTTTAAGCAATTCTGAGTTTTGTGCTATACTAGAATTCAAGATTTGCATAGCTGTATCACTGTAACAGGAAAAAAGATTTTTTACAAAGTCTTTTAAGAACTTTATTAATTTTCCTTCTTTTCTATTGAGAAGCATCTACTTTAAACAAAAACCCCTCACATGTCATATGGTAACTATTAGAAATGCAAACTAAGCTTCAGTCACTACTGATCTGGGCAGGACTTTAAATTAGCAGCCAAAAAAGTTGAAAAATTATACATTTTTTTTATCAGCTATATTCAAAAATCTTTGCTACACTTTGTATATCCACTTCTATGCAATTAAAAGTAGAAACTCACAATTTCTGAGCCAAAACCCTTCAACAACCCCTTCCTCCCTTTCTTGCCCCCCTTTACTGAAAGTATCTAACCACTTTGATTCTCTTCCTGTTTTGGTAATTTTTGCAGGAGGACAAAAGATTCCAGTCTACCTTAACCTTCAATTATCATTGTTATTAAAAAAACCCAACAAAAACCATTCAAAGCAGGATACAGCAGATTTGGAATTACCTTCCTCATCCACCTCCAGCCATTGGTGGTGGACTGGGGCCTCCACCCCAGTGATTTATTCGACCCATCCTACGGCGAGGATGTGCTGGAGGCCTGAAAAGAAAGCAAGGAAAACATTGTTCAATCGGTATTAAATTGTTAAACTAGAAATATAATAACGCTGTCTCTAAATCATAGTAATTAGAAAGTTAGATTCTCTGGAAAAGTTGTTTGGGTTTCATGCGAAAAGCTGTACAAAAAAACCCCAACCCCACTTTCAAGAAAATTCTCTTATGCAAACTGTTCTAATTACTTCGGTCTCACAAGAGAAAGCTACAGCTAACTGAGGCTTTTACACAGTCCTACAAAAAAGTTAGGCAAACCATTAAGAATAGTGTTCATAGAAATGCTATACCTATAACAAAGTGTTTTGCTTTATCTGTAGGTAATCTCATACATAAAATGACTGATTTTAATGTAAATCAAATGCTGAGTATAAGCAAGTCTAACAAAACAAGAATTTCAACAAAGATACATATTGTCTATTAGGCAGGTTTGAAAAATAGTTTCAGTGAGAGTTAGCTGTAATAACAGTACAGTCTATCCAAAGCTATGTATTGTTATCAACTAGTTTCAGACAATGTACTGCAGATAAACAACATTTCAGTCTTCTTATGTGACCTGATTCAATACAAATCACAACTGTAATCTGACTACCTTTTGTCATTATGCTAAGATAGGAAAAAAATCAGAACTAATGTGAATATGAAAAAATACCCTCTTCCATCATTGTATCCAGAATAGGGGGAAGATGTGTAGCCTCTTCTTCTCAAATCTGGTTGAATAATGCTCTGGAAACTGAAAAATCAAATGGGAGTTAGGTGAATTGATTGCTAGATATACTTTCTGAATTTTTGGATTGCAAGACAAGAAATCGCCTGAAAACCAGCTAGTAGTGTTCAGGAATGAACAGCGTATCTTCTCAAGGTCATTGTTGCTTAATAAATCTTGGCAATTTTTCTTCTACATATGAAGATAAAATCTGAAGTAATTCCAAATTACAGTGAGGCTCAAACTATAAAATCTAGTTTCCTGGTAAATATGCAATAAATATGCAAGAAACGCATAAAGTATAAACCTGTAACTGAAATAATGAAGGACTGTTGAAGACATCAAAAGAACTTTTTTTTTCCTTAACTGGCTTTGATCTGGGGCCACAAATTTGTGATTACTGCTGTGTGATTATTTTTAATAGCCAGAATCTATTGTTACCAGTAGAAATTCTACAAATAATATCTTAATTATTTGATCAGCTGTTAGAAACTAGCTGTTTAACAAAAGTATATGCTTTTTCTTTTTGCAGTATTAAAGTGGAAGAAATGTAAGAAAACTTATTTGAACTGCCAGTAAGTTAGCATCACTTTTCAAACACTTTTCTTTTTATTAAATATACTATAGTGCTTAATAACCAAAGCCACGAAGTCATAGTAAGGCATTCATATGTGTTTTGGGGCAGTAAATATGGAACACTGAAGAGTAAATCTAACGTTTTTATTGTTATCTTACTAATAGCACCGAGTAGCTTTTACCCATAGCAAATCTAAATTAAGCTCACCAGAAGATTTAATTTCTACTTACAACAGAACCACAAAATCTGCTATCGACCAGAAGAAATCTGTTATAGATGACAAACTCCAAGGAGCCCGACTCTGGTTATCCAAAACTTGTCCTGTAACATATCAAGATACAAAACATCCAGTGATGTTTAGTGTGTGACACTGTACGGTATATAACACAAAAGCATATCCACTGAGTCTAGCTTTTGCAAACAGGATGGAGAAACTACACTTCATGGGCAACAATGGCAAGTTTCATTCCCTACAGACCATTGCCCAAGTACAAATAATTGGATCACCACCACCAAACAGACACTGTCCAGGTAAACCTACCAAAAAAATACCAGTACGGTCTCCGTTTCCCTATATGTAGTTAAACTGCTTCTCTGTTACACACCCAATGTATGCAGAACAGACCTGGGACTTTTCAAAGTCCTTAACAACTGTTTAGAAGCACGTAAGGCTCAAATCCAGGCCGCAGAGAAGCGCGTGGATGTGGGGTGGATTTGGCAGCGGCAGCGGCAGCGTGCTGGGCTCTCCCGGGCAGCGGCGGTGCGTACGGGCAGCGCTTCGCCCAGCGCAGGCCCGATACGCCCCCAGCCGTCCCCCGCTC
>NW_009603891.1:0-8859 GCF_000690535.1 Cariama cristata
CGGCCTCAGACGGTGACAACTCGGATATGATTTCCTTCCAGAGAAAGGAAACAAATTTTAATATGTAGGAACAATTAATCATAGAGGAAGAAGATATTTGATGACGCAACAGCAACAGAGGAAGAGAAGGTGCTGGACAGCAATTAAAACAATTTACAAATTATGCATTTTTTTTTTTTATTAGAGGTATAAACAACAGAATTAAATACTTACGTCTGCTGACTATTTGCTTCATGGCTAGTATTGATTATAGATGAAAATATATCTAATAACAGTAAAATTGACAAGTAACATAAACCTAGGCTTCCTTATGTGCCTCTTTTTAATACATGTAGATATAGAGAACCTGACACAGGATGTTCCAGTTTCTGCCAAGGGTGTACAGGTTTCCAACAGTCCTTGTCATGGGGAAGATCTGTATGATTGTTAAAAACTAATGCATTGTACAGAGACATTAGTGCTATACAATGTCTAAACACTGAATTTCTGTCCCACCTTTTGGTGCCATCAAGATAGGAACAGACCAGTCAAAGAGAGGCCAAAAATATGAATGTGTTTACATAAGTATGTAATCAAGATTTAATAATCTATGGTTGTTAAACCCGGACATCCATATGAAATCTTTTCTCAGGAAGTTCACAAACTTCTGACTGGCAGAAATTGGTATGATCAGCTGTCAGAAAGATCCCTCTAGATTTTTTTTTTATTCTGTCTTTCTCTCAGCAGCTACTGTTGTGTATTCTTGGGACTGCACACTCCAAGACTGCTCTTTAATCTATCTCATTTTATTAATTTTTGTAGTAACAAATAGTCTTCCTTATAATTTTTTCCATTTTCTAACACAGTGCCAAAGTATTCAGTCCATTGTCCTTAAGTTCAGCTGCTACTAAGTTGTGCACATGGCTTCCTTCAGAGCTTTAATTTGAAAGTAAGTCTGTGTCCAGTAAGAAATTTTTATCAAATTACATGGTTTCTGCATAAATACTTCTATCACTAAGACTTTACAAGACGGAGCCTTTCAGCTTTAGAATCAACATGTCATACACTATAAAGGCAAAGGGATGAATCAGAAAGCAAGCTAAATGTGTTGTACACTGGCAGCACACAAAGAAAGTATTTTGCTCTGAAACAATATTCTTTTGAAACTGTTCTTTGTGAACATCTGAAAAGTGCTTGAACATTTCTTTCTTGCCTGCATCTGATTTGGAATTAATGCTGAATCTTTTCTAAGTCAGACTCAGGCAAAAGCTGAGAGAAGACCAAGGAAGAAAAGTGAAGATGACAAATGCAGTTCCATTGTTTCAGATATTGTTGATTGTAGGCTGATGTCTTAAAGTTGGCATGGTGTAAGAGCATACACAAGCTTCACAACTTTTTCTTGTGATTACATGTATAGCCATGACATGCTGATATGATACAGAGATATTGAGTGTGATTTAGACATGAAACCCTTCCCTTGTCTCTAGCAGTTTACTTCAGACAAATACTTGAAAAAATAAATCAAAGACTTGAAAGTCTTAGCAAGGAGATTTGACTTTTCTTTATTCAGTCTGCTCATTCCTACTCAAAACAATTCTCACCCACATATGATAATATGAAAAGAAGGGTAGTAATAGGTGATATTTTGAGGTAATGGTTGAGGGCTGACAAACACAAAGTCTGTTCTTCTGAGTTGCAGTTGGACCAAAGACAGGATGTCCTGGTGCATCACTGGTGGCAGTGGACACCTATGCTTTGGCGACTGAATCAAGCTACTACTTAAGTTTAGCTGTTCATAGTTTGGAACTGAATGCCATCCCCAGAATCCTCCTAATGCTGCAGAGTTAATATTGTATTATTTTTATAGGTTTAACTGTTAATCCCTTTATTCAGATTCTGTACACTTGATTTAAGCTATTCATATAATATTGTCAATATTATATGCTATATGCTAAATATATGGTAAATTATTTAGCATACATAGGCTATATGATAAACTACTCTGAAACTGAAGTGTCTACTGTCTCAAATGGAGTATCCAGGATAGGAGAGAAAGGACTGAACTAACTATGAAAAAGAGAAAATGAAATTGCAAATGCGAAAAATGTCTGCAGAAAGAATCCCACAAGAATAGCTGAAGTCTTTCATCAAATTTTTTTATCTGAAATATTTTAGTGATTAAAGGTGAGTACATGCTATTATTCTTTCATTGGAACTGATAACAATGACAATACTCCTGTTTAAAAACATGGGAATGTTAGCAGGTTTTTTTATTTTTTTTTTTAATACTGGCTAGGCTGTTTCTGGGTGCTGCCTAACATACTTGCTTCTAACTGTATCATTTTGTCATTTTTTGTAGGATAATTGAAAGTTTTCATTACCTTACCATTCTGATGTTTTGGTGTTTTTTCATTTCTCCAGACTCAGTCTTAATGCCAAATGTGTAACAGTTGGCTTTAACTCTTTAGGTAAAATCAATAGTCTTTGTCTTTTTCTACAAGTGATATTATCAAACTTAGTGAGCTGCATTTCCTGACTGAATACAAACATTAAACCAGTTGCACAAAGACTTAGGAAATTTATTAGATGCTCTCTCTGTACCCAGGTAATTTTAGACTGTGTTACAATGATGGTAAGGGTTGGTGGGTAATATTCTGGAGCAATATACAACAGTATTTATTACACACAGATGAAGACTCCTGCTTATGAAAACTTGAAAAATCTCTCTATGGGAAATTTCAAGCTTGTATCAATAATGATAACAGGTAAGAATGTTATTTTTTTTTTTCATTAGCATAGCAAGTGTCAATTGGGGAGGGAAAATGAATTGTGGGTTTTTTAGCTTTGTTGTCCCTGATCAGAGGGTCAGATATCAGCTAGACACAATGCAGATGGTATGATAAGTGAAGTAACCATTTGAATTTTGAGGTAGGGAAAAAATCACTTCCTTTAAGTTTTACCTTTAAATACTTTTGCAAGTCAGTTTATGATAATAGATCTGATCCAATGCTGAATGAGGTCAGGTAAAAGAATTCAACAGAGTTTAAGAACTTTGAATCTTATCCTATATGTATAAGAAAATAACATCTGAATCAAATTGTGTTTCATAAATAGATTTACTGGAAGCAAAAACCAATAAATAGTATGTGGACTTATATTTAAACAATACTAAGTGCACAACAGACATAGGTCTACCTAAATAGGAAAGGATGTCAAAGTACTGTTCATTGTAAAAAGATAATATATGTGTACTAAAAGCTTAGATTTATGATAAGTCAAAGGGTAGATTGACCAGATTTTAAAAACTCTGTCTCTAAATGACTGTATAGTTACTTCACCCTGGACTTGGATTCCTATTAGCACCTTAGTCATTATAGGATCGTACTGTCTTTTTGATTTTACTGAAGTTATTAATTTTTAGCTAATAGCTTTGTGAATCAGACAAAATATGTATGTCACACATATCTCTTGCTCTCTGTCCTTATAATATTATGATCATATTGCAGTAAAAAGTGCCCTAAAGCACCTTTCAGAGCTACTCCTGAAATTTCTATTGCATTTTTTGAGTGCAGCATTTTAGCTCACATTCAGTGCTGGGCACTGTTTTTTCATTTACAGAGAGTATGTCTTCCTGAATCTGGAAATAAACTTGACACGAAAAACTACACTCATATTAAGTTTGATAAATGTAGTGGGTGCTTTTTTCCCTCAATCCTTTTCAAAAGTTATTTTAGTGTTATTTTTTAGGTCCTAGAGATGGATATATTGTGCATTATAGGAAGGAAAGTTCGTTAGAAGAGTTATGTAAGATAGGCACTCATTTTAATTAATGAATATAGAAGATAAATACAGCTGTTACATAGCAGGATGGCATTTTAGCTATGTGTTAAATGTAAGTATTTCAGACAGTCATTTAACAAGAATGTTAACAATATTTCTTTATATGTGAAGTTTGGCCCAACCAAGATACTTGTATGAGCATTCATATCAGTGTCAGTGAGACTGCTTACTAAGTATTTATTCATATGTAAGATTTTAAATAACTGAATCACTAGATGTTTCATTACTATGTTGTAAGACAATTATGAATAGTTAATCACAAGAGTAGCATAAGGGAAATCAATGAGTATAAACTCATGTGAATATCTCATTGCCATTTTCAGTCAGGGTTTCATAATCTTGTCCTTAGTGTGTAGCAGCTTTCTAGAGTTACTTTGAAATTGAAAAATATTCAGTTTTCAAATTAATAGATATGTTTATGTTTTTACTTACAAATGAAATGACAGTAAAAATAACTTTTTTTATATATAGACAGAAATGAGCATTGATATGTGTAAATGCTGTCTAATTTGTATACGTAACTTTATTGAGTCACACATGCATAATTTTTTCATGTCTTTGTGGATGAGACACAGGATGATATATGCATCTATGGGAATCTGCATATGTGCATATGTATACATCTATATGTATACATTTACATATATATGTGTACAATTTAGATAATATTTAAATGTTTCACATATATTCCATAGACACATGTCTGTCACTTGACATTCATTTTTGCTGGAGGGTAAAGTTAAAAGAAATATGAGAAGGGAGAAATGATCTGTCTGTCAGAGACCTCAGTTTAGTCTTTCTTTTTGTGCTACTCCATCTTGAACTGCTGCATGGAAAAAATATAACGAGTCTTTAATAAAGATGTTAGGCATCATGCCTCATTTTTCATCATTGTTTATCACATCTCATTCTTCACAAGTATACTTACATATTCATCCTTTCACAGCTGGCAGCACTGCCCAGTGCTAACTGTGGAGAAAAGAAGGGGAACGAGTTTCAGATTTGAGGATCCCTCATGGAGGAAGGCTCACGCTCGCTGTGGAGCTCTAGCTCAAATACCACAGTTGATCCCACTGTGACAGTGTAGCTTAAGTGTGAAAACAATTAACTCAGACAAAAAAGGTCCTACATATTATAACTCTGTAAGTTAAAATGTTGAACTACAACCAAAATCTTGTCAGAAATCAGCACTATTTACCAAGAAGTACTACTTTATATGCCATTTACACAGAGATGTTATTCAACTTAGACTGATATATCCACTTATTTCAGCTTTGAATGCCTCAATGGGTAACCCCATAAAGTCTCCAGGTAAAAAAACCACAGAAGACAGAAGTAACAACTATATTGTTCCCACCTTCTAGCCAGACACAAATAAGACATTCCTTTTGGCTACTGCTGCTAAATAACATTCCAAAAATATTTGCATAAAGGAAAGTTTCAGTGCTCTTAATCTAAGAAAAAGATTTTGCTATGAGTTAAAGGACCTTATATAGCAGATGATGAAGTTACAAGAATTTAGAATAGGATATATGCATCGGATAACTAGATTTAGATTCTTATTAGATTTTTTTGTCATGGATATTTTTTCAAATTCCATTTTATTTCTTTACTCTGTGCTCTTTTCTATCTGGATATTTTACCACCTTGCCTTTCAGGCGTCTAATTTGCATCCATTTCTCTGTCATATTTTTTCTGTCTCTCTTAAGTGTAATACACTCAGATGTGGTGAAGTGTATAAGTTATTCAGCAACGATTGCAGGACATGTGGCACATCCCAGGGCAGAGAGGTATGTGACTTTGAGATACATTTGTTCTAGTCTGATTGATTGTCGGCTAGCATTCAACAATACAATGTCTCCACATACGTTAGAGCATCATGATAGCTGTTTTACATATACACAGCAAGTAGTGGTCCTGAGCTTCTGATACGACAGGAAGTTTTGCTGGAAAGATGTAGCTAAAGCTCCTACATTAGTTACAGAAGAAGGACGAGTCCAAATCTTTGCTGAGCCACTGAGACAACTCCTTGAATAGCTATTAATATGCTGGCCTTATAGTCTGTCTTTGCAACGGTGGGAGGAATTCAGCTTGAATGCAAAGGTAAATGATGGACCATTCATCTCTAGCAAGAATTAAAGTAGTATATACTTGTACATGATAATGCAGACTGAAAAGTAAAATAAAAATAAATGTCCTTTGCTACAGTGTATTTTTAGTTCCTTAAAGTAAAAATGTTATTGTTGTAATAGGAAAGCAGAGTTCTGTCTCAGATAGATGACCAAGAGTATTGATTCGTTCCCCACCATCATTAGTATGATAAGAGTTTAGAGTGAAAATTAATGCAGAACAGAAAAACAAAACAAAACAAAACAAAAATCCAGGCAGAAGTATCTATAATCCTTTAGATAGCATTTTGTTGCTGCATTATCTTTTGCATAGGGAAAAAAGACAAGTAAGCAAACTAAAAAAAACCCCAGTCATTTGCAAATACATTTCAGCTCACTAGTTTTGTCAAGAATAAACCTGGATAAAACTGCTAGTGGGTATTTTGAAGTTTGTGTTTTGAAAGAACTCAGGTGGCTAAGATTTCCAGAAAGATCTCTAGAGTATATTAACTATCTACACACCCATAGTAAGGCTTCTGAACATGTTTGGAAGCTCCTTGGTCTTGTGACAAAGGCACTCTACTTATGTCTCTTGAAAGG
Organism: Cariama cristata; assembly: GCF_000690535.1. NCBI lineage: Eukaryota > Metazoa > Chordata > Aves > Cariamiformes > Cariamidae > Cariama > Cariama cristata. Next base: position 6,528 of record NW_009603891.1, read on the forward strand.
CTGATTTGTTAACCCTATTTTGACTGTCACAATTAATCTAATGATTTTCAGTGCATCTACTAGTAAGGGAGCAACAGGCAGCTCCAGTTTTTGTAGACCATCACAGAGGTAAAAGCAGCTTTCCCCATAATGAGAGATTTTTTGTTGGTGCTCTCTAGTTATTTTCAGTGGTTTTTAAATCTCTTCACTGATTGCACATGCTATCTTGGCACCTAACTTAGATGGTATGAATTGCCTCACTGGAGTTTAGTGTTTCAGATGCTGCAGTGCTTGATCCTTAATCCACAGTCCTTCATTTATTAATGTAATACACTGCATTCAGAAATGTCTGAAGGACTTAATGAATGCATAGCATCATCTCTGGTAAAAGATGTTGTTTTCATTCTCTCTCCCTTCCTCTGCTGCCCTCTGGAAATGAAAATTCTTAGCTGAGAAAAAAATCCAGGTTACATGTCTATTTTAACATCCTGAGATTGCTAACCATAAAAGTACTTTTTTATGTAATGAACTATCTGTAAGACCTGTACTAAGATCAGGAAAGTCATTTAGGAAAAGCCAAAGCAAGCATGGAGAAGAGCAGAAGATGAGAACAGATGCAAGGAGGCATCGGAAACAAACAAACAAAACCTACTTCATATGAGTTGTACGAAAGTTGTACGAAAACTATCGGGACCATTCTTGACCCAGCGCCCTGTAACAAAATTGAAATTAATCATTGGCTATGCACAGTGTCGAGAGATTTTCAATTGATTGAGTTTGTAACTTCCCCAGAATAAAATAATCGAATATTATACTCACTTTATGACGTACTGTTCTTTATATTTCTATGTTTTTCTTTGCTTGCATGCCTTTTTGGAAGAATGATAAAGAACTGGTTTTTCATAAAGTTTAAACTTGCTTTCTCCTTGAGCTGTAAATCTAATTTAGGACTCTAAGGAACACTTTAGGACTCTAGGAACACAAGTTGCAGTGGAGAAGGAATGCACACTTGCACTGGACATGCTAGATTTACTCTATGTATACGTAGAGAACTTAGAAACTTAGGCTCCATCCAGAAAATGACTTTGACTATATCTGGATTGTGGGAGTGAAGAGGTCATTCAAGATGCTTCAGAATACATGATACTGAAGATTATACTGCTTGTACACCCTTCACCATCTCTCTTTCCTCTCCCATATCCCAGTGAGCCTAGGATAAATGAACAGAGAGCAAGACGGGGTATGCACCAACAGGGAACTTTAGGGACCACCATAGCCCTGCGTTCCCCTGGGTGCTGAAGAGACATTTAATGAAGTACACCTCCATCTCCACACAGACTTTGTGGTTTGGTTTTGTTTCAGAACACGCAGACTTAGGACTCAGCAATATCATTTTGTAGGCACCAGATACCGGAGAGTTAAAGGTCCTAACAACTTATTCAGTATGTAGGAGCAACTTAGAAAACTTAAAAGATACCCATAACACGACTGGGGACACAGATGATGGAAGTAAACAGTATCTTGCCACAAGCTTTTAGTAAGATACTGCTGCATCTTTATGTCCCTTCAGGAACTAGAAGGTAATTATGGCTCAGTTACAGTGTCTTGTAGAGCTATTGACTGGTTGATAAAACATACTAAATTTTATTATTCAGAATTTTCTCTGAAGTAAGAATCTGTAACATTGAGAGTTATCTGAGGTCCATCAAGAAAAAAATACTCCTTACTAGGTCTATTTCACAGCTGAAACAATCAACATCTTATTAGGCTCACTTATTTTGTTTGCAAACTGAAGACAGACATTCTATCCACTGAAATCTGTAGTTTCTCTTGTTGGTGTAAAATAACTGTAATCCTCCTTGTTTGTGTCAGAGCCTTTCCCAGTTGCAACTCGTCCTTGACTCTGAACAATTCTGTGTGATACACAAGTCATTCAATTTAGGAAGAATAAGGCACTTGGCATGCATAACATAACCAGTTATTATATTCTGCCTGCTAAAGACTAAACAAGTTCATGTCCTGCAAATGTGATCAGAATATCAGCAATATCTTGTTTTACACACAAAAAAAGATAATAGACAGCTGTATTTTTATTAAATCAGATTACACTTGGCAATTGCATTAACATGAGTTTAAAATCTTTACTGGCAACACAGACAGTGGGACGGAGGGCACCCTCAGCAAGTTTGCCAACAGCACCATGCTGTGTGGTGCGGTCAACATGCTGGAGGGAAGGGATGCCATCCAGAGAGATCTTGACAGGCTTGAGAGGTGGGCCTATGTGAACCTCATGAAGTTCAACGAGGCCAAGTACAAGGTCCTGAACATGGGTCAGGGCAATCCCAAGCACAAA
>NW_009603892.1:0-282 GCF_000690535.1 Cariama cristata
AGCTTCAGAAACCGTACCAGGAGCCTCCCACGCCAAAATCTCCGCTCCAGGCAAATGCTGCGGGTGGAAAACTGCCAGTTATCAGGGAAGCGGGGAAAAATCTATCCCTGGCAAAGGAAAGCTTCTCCTGGGTCAGGTACTTAATTTTTCTGGTTTTTTAATGTGTTGTTTGGATTTATTCCTGTGTTGGAGAGCAGGGAGCATCCTCAGCACCACTGTGCCCCTGGCTGCCCAGCCACACGGATGGAGGCCAGGGAGGGCGTCCCCGGGGCCGGCTGCCGG
>NW_009603892.1:373-711 GCF_000690535.1 Cariama cristata
GATTGGGACGGAGCCTGCAGCAGAGGAAAGCCCAGAAGAGTGTTGTGCCACTGCTCACATGGTGTGAAAATACCCAACGATACCCGCTCTCCTGGGTTTCCGACATCGGACTTTCTGCCTGCCCGCCTGCCTTCTCACCTTTTGCCTTCCCTTCCCTCCTCCTCCCTCTCCCTCTGCACTAGGCAGCACCTTGGGCACAGCTCACCCTAAATACCTGCGGTGTTTGCCTCCAAGGGACAGGGTTCCCTGGGCACAGGGCGAGCCTCACCACGTTCATGCCACGCTCGTGCCACGCTCGTGCACCGCTCGTGCCTAGCTTGCACACGGTGCGAAGACGA
>NW_009603892.1:730-935 GCF_000690535.1 Cariama cristata
CCCCCCACCCCGCCTCCCCCCGCCCCGCCGATGCGGGCCAGCCCCTGCACGCTCTCGCTGCTGCGCCCGGTCCCATCCTGCACCCACCCCACGTCCCTGCAGCGGGGCCCAAAGCGAAGGCGGGGAAGGGGGTGCTGGGACTGGCCTGGCTGCTGCAGCTCTGCCCTGGGACTCCTGGGTCCCGGGGACTGAGCTCTCCTGGCAG
>NW_009603892.1:1184-1815 GCF_000690535.1 Cariama cristata
CCCGGCCGCCGCGGCGCATCCCACCCCCATCCTGCCCCTGAGATGCTCAGCATCCCTGTCCTGTCCCAGAGCAGCCCTGAGTCCCTCTCTTGCCTGAGGGCTGCACAGCACCCCCATCTTTCCCCAGGACACCCCAGCACCCTTTCCCCAGGTAACGCTCCCTCCTCCAGCCCCTGCCCAGGCACTTGCACTTGTGCACCCTGCGGTGTGAGGGTGCTGCCCGGGGGCTGCTGGTGCTGGCTGCAGCGAGGGCACGGCCCGAAGGCAGCACCCTTAAACCCTCTCCCTCCCCGGGTGCTCCCTGCCCGCTACGTGGGGACAAATCCATGAAGTCAGATCCAAACCAAAGCCGAGGTCCTGGGATCAGCGCTGGGGTCCTGGAGCAGGGGACGTGGAGAGCCTGACCCAGGGTCCCCACCCACCATCAGGTCCTGGCAGAGGAGGTGCCTGCCCAGGCCCAGGGGAAGGCAGGAGAGGAGGGCCTGGCATCGCCCCCCAGCTCCTGCCCGACCCTGTCCCCAGACCGCCCGTGGGGCTGCGCTGCCCACCGCAACGGGAATGTCTGCTCAGGGCTCTTCCCTGAGGGCTGCGGGAACATGGATGGGAGGAGACGTGCAAGCAAGCACAAAAT
>NW_009603893.1:0-21677 GCF_000690535.1 Cariama cristata
GCTGGACCGGGCAGAACTGCGCTAAGGGGCCGGGACGGCCCGGAGCTGGTCTGGATGGTTGGCTGGAGCCTTGGAAGGTGCAGCTGGTGGGGTTGTGCTGCGGGGCTGCCTCGTCCGGACCGCGGGTGGAGGGGTCAGGGAAGGATAACCGCGGCTCGGAGACAGGCTTGGGGAATTTCCTCTCTCAGCTGAGTGCTGTTGCTTCCTTTTCTCACAGCTGCTGTTTGCATGCTTGCTGCTCATCCCCCTTCCCCTCCTCTGACCTGCGAAACTAATGTGGATGTCTTAATGAGGGAGGGCTGGGGAAAAAAAGGTGCCTGTCCGGTTTGTAATGCTGTTTCATAGCCCGAACAGGTTTTGGTCGTGTTTTGTTCTCTGGTGTTTTTCTTATGTGAGCAAGATGCTGGAGTGGTGGTGGGACACTGAATCTAGTAAGTGTTCTTATTCCGAAATACTGCCTTTAGTTGCTGCTCAGTTGAAGTACAACAGTTTTAACATGAATAAATGATTTCAGCAAACTGGATTTTAATTTTTACAAAATGGATGTTAGAAACAAAAGGAGGAGGAAAAATTGTTGTAGAAGACAAGCAATGTGTCCTCGTAAGTAAAGTAAATGTTTTCTTTTAGTATAATTTGAGAACTGTCATGTAGTTTTGAAGTAGCAAGAACATTAACTTTGAGAAGTGACTGCATCAAATTGTATCAAAGCAAATTAATTCAGCAGTGAAGAACACACAGTTTTTTACACTTCAACTTCGTATAGTAGGTAGCCACACAAATTTGTCTCTAGAGTTATTAGAAGTGATAACTATATTTTTTACAAGTTTTTGTTTTCAGAGTTGACCCTATGATAAACTGAACAGAAGCTCGGGAACTTCCGTAGCAAGGTCATTCAAACATTTGTCTCTGTTCCTTGCCTTTAAAGTGTAATGGATGGAAAGGAGACAGTAATAAAGCACATCAGTGTTCTTTTTCTTGCTGTGGGATCTGATCTCATTTACATCTTTCTTCTCTCAGTTGAGATGGATATGAGGGAAGGACTGAAGCTGATGATTTGAAAGTGTTACCTAATTTTGAGTTGCCCAACTTGAGTGTTAGGCCTGATTGTTTTGCTTCCTAGAGAGCCTGACCACCGTTTGGCTCTCTTTGATTTTAGCTGAAATTGTAAGCGCTCAGAATCAGTGAAACTGAGCCTCTCGGTATCTCAGCCTGGCCCCAAACACGGAAGCACTCAGAAATAGTCCTGACATGTGGAGGATTTCCCAGTGGCTGTAGAAATAATCTTCAAAATCAGCTGTTGTACATTAAACAGGAAAAAAAAAAGAGGGAACTGCTTTATTAAATTAAACTACCTCTTGCTGGTTTTCATTGTCCTGGGATTCTAGCGAGCAGCCTCTCCCATCCCTTAATGGGCAGCAGCTCTCTAGCTACCACTAGGAACTTGTCTGGTCTCTCTAACTCTGCACATGCAGCAGCAAACTCCCTAGGGTTGAAGTGGAAAGATGAGCTTGCGAAGGCATTTGCTTTCCCCGGGCTTCCTTGGGATTGCTGTGTGAGTGGCAGAAATGCCGTTGGCCCCTCGGGGAGGAAGCAGCCTTCATCAGCCATCAGTCAGCTCATCCTTAGGGTGACCAAGTCCTCATTAACATGCGTCTCTTAACCCCCACTTCCTGGCTATCCACAAGATAGGATAGAAGTCATTACATCCTATCGTAACAAACCTTTTGGAATTTAAATGGCAAAATAAGGTACTACAGGAGCAGTACATCTGAGATTGTGCTAGATCTATGAGGAGCTCTGTGGACCTCCAGGCTGTGTACAAACTCGGTTATAAGGCCGTCCAGAGACCTTACCTTCTTCTCTCCTTCCCATCCCCTTCCTTCTACCTGCTGTTCCTCCCACTGCCACTGGCTTGATAGCAGGGGAAATAGCTCTCCACCCCTCTCCAGATTGCCCTCCACATTAGTCCCTCCTGCGTGTGCTTCGTTAAACACTGGGAGATGCCTTGGGAAGCTTGGCTTAGTCCGTTGCAAAGCAGGGAGCTAAACCAAGCCAACACAGCTGAAATGTGGTGCCAAAATATTCACACGTATGCAAGCCATACGGGCAGCTGTGTCCTTTCAGGTTGTCCTCTGGTTTCCCCTGCCTTACCAGGGTTTCCTTGCATAGGTGAGTGCCTGTTTCTGCACTGGAGATAGGAAAGGTCGCGTGAGCATTTGTGATGTTTTCTCATCTTGATGGGAGTACGAATGGAAAGGGTGATGCGAACAGTGGTATAATTTTCAATAAATGTTTTGGGGGCTTTTCACTTTTGCATGCTGTGTTTAAAACATTCTGAAGTGAATGCTTTTTTTGAGGGGAGAGGTGGGTTTTTGAAAATCACTGTGCATCTTTCCCTTGATAACTGAAACTTCTTCGTGTTTTCTTAAAATATTGTAAGCCACTTTGGAGAATGGCTTCTCATATCAGCTATCAGTGCTAAGCACGGTTTTTATCGTTCCCAGTTGCTGCATTTATTGTATGTCAACTGTAGTCATGAAGTTTATGATCCTTCAGAAGGCAGGCAAATGTCTGCTGACCGCTATTTGTAATTTCTTTTGCAAATGTAGTCAAGAACTAATGCTTGATTTTAGCTAAGGTCTCGCTGCTGCTACTACTTTTGCCATTTACGAATAAAATAAATCCCATCTAAAATCCAGTACTGCCCATTGGAGCTCTCCTGGTATGAAGCTATTGCACCGTCTTTCAAAAACACAAAAGCATTATTCTCCAGCTATAATTTTTATAATTTGTGTTGAAGTCTTGCTGTGGTCTGAGCAGAGATGCTGTGAAGATGGTACTGTGGGGTTCCTCCTTTGCATCTCACTGACTGAACTTGACACATGCAGAAAAAAACCAGGAAAAACAATGTGTGTGGTTAAGCAAAATCTGTAGCTTTATGGATTCAACAAACAGATCAGCCTTAAAGAGAATGTTAAACCACCCTGATGGCTAACCAGCAGACTCCAGGAAGAAGCCCTTCAACCACTTCAACGACTCTATATTTCTTGTTGGAAGGAGGAGATACAGCCACCCATGTCCTCTGTCACCTGTCCTTCGGGGCAGACACAGGGACTCGCTTGCAGCAGACCAAAGCCCTGCCTGTGTTGGACACCTCTTCCCAACGTACCCGGTGTGCTGTTCTACAAACCCTGTCTGCACTGTAACCCAGGCCTGTCTCTTACGAATGCATTGATGCAGTCACTGGGCTTTCTGGCAGCTGGTGTGTAGTTGATGGGGGGTGGGGAGGAAGTCTGATATTGGCCAGGTTTCCTTTAAGGGAAAATTGCCGTCCAAACCTGATGGAGTGGTTACCCCAGCCTAAGCAAGGCAATCAGAACTGGTAGGACAAATACCAGTAGGTATATAACCATAATAAAAGAAATGAAGCCACATCCCTGGAGGGCTAGGGTTGAGCAGCTATCAGCATCCTGTCATGCTTGTGATAAATGATCTGAAGCTTGGAGGAGGGAAGGGGGAAGCAGAAAGACCTTGTGCAATGAAATGCTTCAGCACCAAGCCCAAAGGAAGGAGAACAGGGACGGCCTGGTCACTGCCCATCCCCTCCCACCTTCCTCTTCGCTGGCTGCTTCCAGCATGCCATTTGTGATGGAGGTTAAAACGAAGTCCGTAGTTGCTCTTCCTCCACTCCGGTGTCTGTCTGCTCTGCAAGCTGAGAGTGGTTGTTGAAAGCCTTCCCACTCCGAACTCCCGGTGTGGCTGCCCACAGGCCTCCCTCCTGCTGCGGCTGCAAGGAGCCGAGGCTGCTGTCCGCCCAGGGATGCGGGGGACACAGCTCCCTGATGTGGCAGGGACCACGCGAGGTTGCGTGGGTAGCTTTCGTAGTCCAGTGTCCTGCCCCATGCCAGTCAGGCATCTTCCTTTGTGGTACAAAACCAGGGAACAGCATTGTCCTGGGGTGTTTGTTTTTAACTGAGGCAGTTAATGGTTTGCACGTATTCATACCTAAGGGTTTGCTATTTTATTTATCCAGTATACTGCAAGGGGGAGAGTGATCGTCTTGAATGCTGCACTTCTGTAGGGCGCCTGTTCTTCAGATACTCTGGGGAGGATGGATAGCAAGGAGAGGGAGAGACCACCTGGACCCCCCTGGCAGCAGAAGATGTATTCCCATGTATTCAGGGAATGACTCAAGTTGCATGTTTTGACGTGATACATGCGGTAACTCATGGGGAAAAGAGGTGTTGCGCAGACCTCGGCAGTGCTGTCCGCAGAGGAGCAGGCAGCACAGTCCCCCTCTCCACGGGGAACTGGAGCAGATCTGCCTGCTCCCCTGCTCCGTCCGGATGCCGAGCCCCTGAGACTCTTACTGATGAATGCAGATTATCCGATTGGATCCAAATATTTCTCCCAACCTCTGAAAGAAATCCAAACCAAGACAGCAAATACAGGGGCTGGACTGCAGGTACCAGATTGCTGGCTTGTCAGTGTTTTGGCTGTATCTAGCCCCATATTTCATTATTAAAGGATTTGTTTTGTTTTTCTTTTCTTTTTTTGCTTATTTTGACCCTGAGTGTGCAGGTGCTTTCAACCTCTTGACAATCCAGAGTGCAGTTGCTCTGGATAACACATTGAAGGCACACGTGCTGTATTGCATTGGAGCCCATGCAGGTCTGCGTTACTCAGCAAACATTGGCAGCAGTGGTCAGATGAGAAACCTGATAATAAATCTGTTGTGAGGGTCAAGAGGGGACAACATCACCTTGCAGTAATCCAGTTTAACCACTGAGGTATGAGAGCTGTACGAGGATGGAAAAGCGAGAGCAAACTTCAACTCAGCTTTATTTTAGTGTTTAGAAGTAACACTGACAAGGCGTAGATTCTGTTTATTACTTTGGCATCTGCACGGAGTTGGATGCTGCATTCCCATCCATCCCTCACAGAACCAGATTTTAGAAGCAGTTTCCCTGGACATGGAAAACAGAAGTGTTGTCGAGTATCTTCTGTGAAAGTTCACTTGTCAGATCTTAGGCAGTCTAGTTTCACCATGTAAAAGCTGAGGCAGGATAAAATGCTGCACGGTGCTTCTTACCTTGTTCCGCACAGACATGTTAGCAAATTCACCTCCACATATCGGCACAGTTACAGTGCTTTATTTTTGCTTTTCCTGGGGGGGGGAACCAGTTATTCCCCACTGCTAGCTGTCCTGCTAGGTACAGCAAGGAGTGAAAGTGCTGATGTGCCGCCTTCTCCTGTTGCTCAGTCTCATCCCTTCCGTTTCTTTGTCTTATTTTAACAGATATTTGGGTTTTTTTCAGTGACTTTCTTGGCAGTATTCCCCAGTAGACTGTCAGCTAATCATGGGGCCATGTAGGGTCATGTGTGGCCCGTGAATTGTTTTTCACTCTGCTTAGGAGCCTGGCTGGTGTTTACTACCTGTAGCAACTGCTGGGTGGAAATCACCTGTGCCCTTTATGAACAGCCTAAGAATTCAAAACCATAGGCAGTTTTCTGAGCATCTCTGGGTAGGCTTTCAAGTGGCAAGGTTGTTAAAAAGAAAACAACATGCTGTCTTCTGTTTTTTTGAATTTGAATTTAAAATTTTCCTGTGTGACAAGGGAGGCTGGAAACATTCTCTGTTTTGAAGATCTCATGTTCTTGTATATATATGTTCATGACTTTGGGAGACAGGTCATTTAGAGCACCACCAGGTTAGGGCACACTGTTCTGTCATGGCAAATAATATTTTGTGGAAGAATGCATACTATTTCTTTAAAAATGGAGCCTGGGGGAGACGAGGGAGAGTTCTTGGCAGAAACTTTTGCATGAAGCAGTGTGATAGAGCAGCCAGGCAATATATTGTATGCTAATAAAGTTCCTTCTTCAGTGTGAAAAGTGTATGCTTTGTGAGTGGCAGCGGGTCTTTTCTTTATCTTTTGACATTCTAACTTGACCTATAATGAGGCATCCACCAGCATGCCTTTTCAGTCCTTTCCAAAGAGCTGCCAAAACTAAAGAGATTTTTTTGAGAATAATCTGTGACCCAGCAAGGTTGGCTGTAAGGTTTGTTTGTTTTTTCTCTCTCCTGCTGGTTCCTACTATTCTCTTACTCCCACATCCTATCTGACTCTTGTTTTCAAATGCATTCTTCAGCCTTCTCCTTCCCTACCTACTGCATCCTGTGTTCTGCTTTCTGACTTCCTTCTCTTTATTCTTAGAGCTTTTCTTTCCAGTTCCTGTTTGTTCTGGTCCCCGAGGAGCAAGGAGTGAAACATTAACAGTTGCTGGAGGACCAAGTTAATATGGCTGTTGTTATGAGTTTAGAGTTCAGGTGAGGGCTGCAGGGGACATCCTTTGTGTACAATTTTGTGCCCCGGAGCTCTTTGCACTGCTTCATTGCTGGGGCAGCAGAGAGGAATGTGTATCTGTGCTTCACCCACTACCATCTACAGTCCAGCATTTAAGATAAAAATACTGATAATAGTCGATCTTTGCTAAGATACGGATGTTCGAGTTATTGCAAGTTAGTTAACAGGTGGTCAGTTGCTCTGCTATTAGCACTTCACTGTGTGTCTCTGTTACAAAGAAGTTGAAAAGCTTCAGACATAGTGAAAGTCTGAAGCAAAGCAAATGGGTTTGAATCATCACATGTGTCTTGATAGGGGATATGGGATTTGCAGGTACTTTGACAGCAGTTTGAAAAAAATGTCATTTCACAGTAAATTCAGCGTGCGTACCTGTGTCTTTTCTAAGTCGTATTGCTGCTTTTACAGTAAGGCTCCTACATTAGTAGGGGATATATCCCTGTGTTATCTGTACCTCTTTGTCAGTTGAGGATCACCGTCCTCATAAATCTGTGCTTACAGTAAGTGCAGGAACTTCCTGTGCTGATGTCAACGTATCCTGCATATAAATCACAGACATAAAATACTTATATTACTAATAATTTCATGAAATGTTGCATGGGTAAGGCTGGAAAATGTAGGTCTTTATTATCTTTCTGAGCATACACCTAATTTGTGTATCATGAGCTTTTATATTGTCTGAAAATACAGCTTTACAGACTATATAAAGAAGAGCATTTTCCAGCTGAGGTTAGCTGTAGCCAGAGGTTTGATTAGTCTGACCCTTGCAGTCCACAAAATCTACTGTTGTAAATGGAAATGTGCCTGGAGAAGAAACATTTTAATAAATAGTCATTGTGCTGGCAAATTTATCTTCCTGCTAATTTCTTATGCCTGTGATGCCCAGATGGTTGTCAGTTGTGTGCTAATGTAATCTGTCCTGCTGGTTTATTTATAACCAGGATTGATCCATTTATGTACGGCTGTATATAGCAATTAGTTTTCATTTTTTATCTTATTTTACACATTTTTGTGTCTGCAAGACATAAGGAGGAATCCACCTTGTAAAAGAAGTTTGGGCGAGAGGAAATGGACTCAAGTTGTACCAGAGGAGGTTTAGATTGAATATTAAGAAGAACTTCTTCACCAAAAGGGTTGTCAGGCATTGGAAGAGGCTGCCCAGGGAAGTGGTGGAGTCACCATCCCTGGAGGTATTTAAAGGACATGTAGAGGTGGTGCTTAGGGACATGGTTTAGTGGTGGGCTTGGCAGTGCGAGGTTAAGGGTTGGACTCGATGATCTTAAAGGTCTTTGCCAACCTAAATGATTCCATGATTCAGTGATTGCTGAGTAGATATAATATTCCAACAGGACAGGTATATACTTTTACCAACATCATCCTAACAGAGAAATAAATATAAAGGAATTAAAACCTGATGTATTTGTAATCTATGCTTTTCAGATTTCTAGATGATTTTATATAGTTTTCAGTTAACTTTTGTAATTTAAAATATTTGGTTTGGGAACGTAACTGTAGCAGGTATTTCTCTCTTGAAAGACTATCTAGATTATTAATGAAAAAATTGATAAAATGAAGGTGATTTAAAAAATGGAGAAATACACCTATTTATATGTGTACATATATTTTAGTTTGATGCACCTCTTCTAACTTGTTTCAGGTTGAAGAAACTTCTTGAGCAGGAGAAGATCTATCAAGCCCGGAAGGAGAAGGAACATACAAAGAGACTCAATAAACTAAGAGAAGAACTAGTGAAGCTCAAATCATTTGCACTCATGCTGGTGGATGAAAGACAAATGCATATTGAACAACTTGATCAACAAAGCCAGAAAATACAGGACTTAAACCAAAAACTAAAGGAAGAAGAAGAAAAGCTTAAAATTATTAGTGCAAAAACAAAAGAAGATGGACAAAAACTGATGAAGTTAGAGACAGAACTTGAACACAAAACATCATCATTTTCTCAAGAACATGAGGAGATGACTGCTAAGCTGGCTAATCAGGAATCCCATAACAGACAGCTGAGGCTTAAGCTGGTGGGGTTGACTCGCAGAATAGAGGAGTTAGAAGAAACTAACAAAAATCTTCAAAAAGCTGAGGAGGAACTTCAAGAACTAAGAGATAAAATAGCGAAAGGGGAATGTGGGAACTCTAGCTTAATGGCAGAAGTGGAAAACCTCCGCAAGCGTGTGCTTGAAATGGAGGGCAAAGATGAAGAGATCACAAAAACCGAATCCCAGTGTAAAGAGCTGAAAAATAAACTGCAAGAGGAAGAGCACCATAGCAAAGAGTTGAAACTTGAAGTGGAAAAATTGCAGAAAAGAATGTCAGAACTAGAGAAGCTGGAAGAGGCTTTCAGTAAAAGTAAGCTTGAATGCACCCAGCTACACTTAAACTTGGAGAAAGAAAAGAATTTGACTAAGGATTTGATAAATGATTTGGAAGTGGTGAAGACTCGAGTGAAAGACCTTGAGGCATCAGAAAACAAGTTGGAAAAGGCTGAAATAAGCTTAAAAGATGACCTTACAAAGCTGAAGTCATTTACTGTAATGTTGGTTGATGAACGAAAAAATATGATGGAAAAAATAAAACAGGAGGAAAAAAAGGTTGAGAGTCTAAACAAGAATTTTAAAGTTGAACAAGGGAAAGTTATGGATGTAACAGAGAAACTGATAGAAGAAAGTAAGAAATTTTTGAAACTGAAATCCGAAATGGAGGAAAAAGTGTCTGGTTTGACAAAGGAAAGGGATGAGTTAATTGGCAAACTGAGAAGTGAGGAAGAAAAATCCTCTGAACTAAGCTGTAGAGTTGACCTGTTAAAGAAAAGAATTGATGGTATGGAGGAAGTAGAAAGAGAAATTACAAGAGGTCGAGCCAGGAAGGGACCAGAGCACGGTTGTCATGAGGACAACAAGATTAAAGAACTTACCATTGAAATTGAAAGACTGAAAAAACGTCTCAAACAATTGGAAGTGGTGGAAGGAGATTTGATGAAGACAGAAGATGAATATGATCAGCTAGAGCAGAAATTTAGGACTGAGCAGGATAAAGCTAACTTTCTTTCTCAACAGCTGGAGGAGATGAAACTCCAGATTGCCAAAACCAAAGCAATAGAAAAAGGTGAAGCAGTGAGCCAGGAGGCAGAGCTGAGGCACAGGTTTCGTCTGGAAGAGGCCAAAAGCAGAGATTTGAAAGCAGAAGTTCAAGCCCTTAAGGAAAAAATCCATGAGCTGATGAACAAAGAAGACCAGCTTTCTCAGCTCCAAGTCGATTACTCAGTTCTGCAGCAAAGGTTTATGGAAGAAGAAAATAAAAACAAGAGCATGGGGCAGGAAGTTCTGAACCTAACAAGGGAGCTGGAGCTTTCTAAGCGTTACAGTCGTGCTCTGAGGCCCAGCATAAATGGACGAAGAATGGTCGATATTCCTGTCACATCCACCGGTGTGCAAACAGATGCTGTAAGCAGTGAAGCAGCAGAAGAAGAAACTCCAGCAGTGTTTATAAGGAAATCCTTCCAGGAGGAGAATCACATCATGAGCAATCTGCGACAGGTAGGCCTGAAAAAACCCATGGAGCGTTCTTCAGTGCTCGAGAGATATCCTCCAGCAGCGAATGAACTTGCAATGAGGAAATCTTGGATACCATGGATGAGAAAGAGGGAAACTGGGGCTCAGGCAACTCCTGATAAAGGAGCCCGAACTCACAGTAGTCCAGTGCATCCTGGGGAGGTTGTCCTTTCGCCAAAGCAGGGTCAGCCTCTTCATATACGGGTGACACCAGACCACGAGAACAGCACGGCTACTTTGGAGATAACCAGTCCAACCTCAGAGGAATTCTTTTCAAGTACCACTGTCATTCCTACCTTGGGAAATCAGAAGCCACGAATAACCATCATTCCCTCTCCAAATGTTATGCCACAAAAAGGAAAAGGCAGTGAAAGTCCCATGGGCCCAGATCGTTCTATGTCTCCAGTCACTATAACAACATTCTCCAGGGAAAAGTCCCCAGAGGGAGGGAGAGCACCCTTCGCTGACAGACCTGCATCACCAATTCAGATTATGACAGTATCAACATCTGCAGCACCGGCAGAAATCTCTGTCTCTCCACAGTCACAAGATATGACGATGGGACGGGCTGTTTTCAAAGTGACACCAGAAAAACAAACTGTCCCAACTCCAATCCGCAAGTACAATGCCAATGCCAACATTATTACGACAGAAGACAACAAAATCCACATCCACTTAGGTTCCCAGTTTAAACGCTCTCCCAGTGCTGCACCTGATGGTGCGAGTCCTGTGATAACAGTCAGACCAGTGAATATAGCAGCAGAGAAAGAAGTTGTGACTGGTACCGTCCTTCGATCGCCCCGGAACAACCTGTCCTCGCGACCAGCAGCGAGTAAGGTGACGAGTACTATCACCATAACGCCTGTTACAACGTCTTCCACCCGAGGAACACAATCAGTGGTAAGCAGCGTAGTGTCACGATGTAGTCTTCACGGTAAGGAGAAGGGCAACCATAGTTTGGGTTTGAGACACCAGCAGGGAAAATTGACTTCCCTACATTTGTTTCTGATCCGAGCTTAACTGTAAAATCAGAATTTGCCCTATTCATACATTTTTGTACCAGTGTTGGACGCTGGTATACTTTTGGCGTTATCTCCTGAAGGAGTAACTTTCAAAGAAGTCCCTTCAAAGTTCCTTTAAAGTTATTTTCATAATGGCAATCCTGTAGAATTGTAAGTGAGAGACAGAGAGGGATGAAGAATGACAGAGGTGACAGTGCAGGAAACGGTATTTTTATTTTTGGTGAGTGCAGTTTCTGACTTCTCAAAATACTCATAATGATTTTTGGCCCAGCTGGCAGGGCTTTAGAGTCTGATCATGCAGGCTGGTATTTCTTTGGTCTAATCCCACTATAGTTACAATTCAATTAATACCTGCTGTAATACTGACCTTGAAAGGAATAAATAGGCAGACATGGTATCATTGCTTACAGCTCCCAGCCTCTTTCAGCTGGTGAATAGAAAAGCTTTTTCTGTTCCTCTGCAATTCTCAGCTTCTGCAAGTGCTGTGTTACAGTCGTGCTTCCTCTAACATATTTTTTGCTACTTTCTCTCTGTGCCTCTCTGGTGGTACCCCGGCTTCTATTTCACACTTGAATCAGTCTCTCACCTCTGTCTTTAAACGCATTGGACAATATTTATTGGTAGTCCACCCCCCAGGTTTATTATTAGACATGGTTTTGCATTGCTTTAGTTGGAAATACCCTGGGAAAGAAGAATTTAACCAAAATAGAAAACCAGCAGTACTGTATTAGTCCAAAAGCTTATTTAGCTAGACAGAGCCTGCAGCAGATGCTTAGGGGAAGATTATTTTAAGTGGGTAAACACACAGTAATGTTTCCCTCAACGTCTGTTCCCAGTTTTTGGCAATAGGTGGGTATTTCTTTCTGAACCAGGGCCTGTAGCCACATCTTTGTGTCTAATAGACTGTGGCGGAGTTTTCTTCTATTTATTCTTCTAATTGCTTTTTGAACTCATTTATACTGTTGTTTCCACAACATCAGGGGGCAGTGAATTCAGTTGTGGGCTCTGGGAAAAATGCTCTTTTGTTTGGTACCTTTTATGCAATACCTTCATTGGTTACAGCCTCTTTCTTGTATCTTGACAAACACTGAATAGTCATCCCCTGTTCATTTTTCTGTGCCGCTCAGGAGTCTGCAGCCCCCTACAACATGCCTCTTCAGCCATCTCTTCCCAAGCTGAGATGTCAAAATGTATTTAAGATACACTTCCACACTTTTGGAGAGAGGCTCCCGTTCCCAGTCGAGCCCTCTGACTTAGAGGAACTTGCATTCGTCATATGGGTCTATTTGGGATTGCACATGCACTCTCTCTCTCCCCCCACATATCTAATGTATTATAGATGCTTCATTGTACAGTGTTTTCCTACATATTAGAGGCAACTGTTTATTTTTTTAAAAGTCTTGAATTAATTAATGTACAAACTCCTTTGTCTCACAGAAGCTTGGAAGACTTTTTTTTTTTAAGAGTTCCTCATTCTTTTTTACTAGATGTCTGTCTCTACTGTGATGATGCACTGAACCATGGCAGACAAAACTTTTTTGATTTGTTTTCATCTGGCTAAAAGTGGCTTCTTTCTTCACTTCATCCTCCATGATTTGGAATGTAAGGAAAAATAGTTCAACCATAAGATTTACTTTATCTTATGCTTCCTTTTGTTTTTTAAGGTCCCTAGTCAGATGAGCAGGGAACTTCGAACAAGCCCAAATGTGCCTTTTCTTCCCTAACCCCCTGAAAAAAAAAAAAGTAGTTGTATATTCACCATCTGTTTTGCAAATGACTGCTTTACAAGCACATTTCAATACCCCTAGTCAGAAAAAACAAGTTGTGATGATTTACTCAGTAACCCTAGAAGAAACCAACATCAATATAATTTTGAGGGTTTAACTTCATAAAATCAAAGAAGACAGACTGATACACGGCTGCTTTCTTAGCTCAGTGGTTTTGTTTTTTTTTCTTAACTCTCCTCACACAAGATGCTTTGTACAATGTACTAACGCAGTGCCAGGCTACAAAGGGGAAAATAATTCTGGAATTCTTAGCTCTCACCTGTTGCTATAACAAATTTGCAGTTACTGTTTTCATATTTCAATACATTTAACTCTTTTAATTTGAATTTATAAAGATATCTTAAATTATATATCTTAAATACTCTATATTTATAGAGTACTGCAGGTGAAGTCAATTTTAAGGTGCAGACACGGTACTTTTAAAGGTTCAGTCTGAACTGTGGTGTCTCCCTGCATACGTGAGTCCAAAACCAGAGACTGTGCTTTCATGATGGACCATCATGATTTTTGAATCCCATGGATTAAGGGGTGTTATGGTTGTGTTGATTTACACTGACATACACTGTAGAGAAGCTAGAGATTGATACTCCCCTGATCCAAATCCTCTTCTGAGTCTGCAGCAGTTTTGATTTAGATAAAATGAGACCCTGATCCAAAGAAAGACACAGGCACCTGAAGGAGAACTTGGGAAATTTTTCAGCACTTAACCAAAAAGATGAACCAAAAAAGGGACCAGTCAGTGTCTGTGTCTCCACTGGCACCTGAACTCACTGGACCCATATGTTTTGGAGGCACTTGTCCTGCCTGCTGCACAAGCCCCGGGCTGGCCAGCTGAGGAGCTGGCCTCCTCACACCAGTCCCACGGGCATCTCCACGGCAGGAGCTGATGCGATGGAGACTGTTTGACCGGTTGGATTGAGTTCAGTATTTAACAGAACCGTTGCCGCTTTGATTAAAAAAAACCCCCAAAAAACGATAACAAACGCTAAGCTGGTAACTGCCTTTTATATGATAGCCTATGGATTTGGGTAATAACTGTCGAAGTGGGAAACATGGGGTTTGGTCCTCCTTAGCTTGATTAGAGTCAAACGCACTCCCAGGAAAATACTTGGCCTACCCTAGCAGACCTAGCAGACCATTTTTTTTAGTACAGATGGACCACAGCACAACCAAAAATTCAACACTGTGAGACCAGAGGATATGCAGACCAAAATGAGCCTGAAACTGTAGCCTGGTTGTTAGTCTGGCCTGAGTACCTCAGCCCAAATCCTGTTCCCAGGACAGTTCATATAGTTTACAGTAAAAAACCCACAGAATAAAAACAAATATTCTTTGGGGAAAAAAAACAGCTGTGGTGCCTATATGCTGTTTTTTGATTTAGGCCTTGCATTTGGCTGTAGGATCGCTGGTGAATTTGGATCTTCTTTAGCTGCCAGGATGGGTGTCAGTCCTATAATCACTTCATCCCTGTGCTCCCCACCTCCTACAAGCCTGGCATCCGACGCCAGCTGTTCATGCTGCCAGGGCAGACGGTGAATCCAGTGACATGCGAATCTGCAGGGAGCAGAGGGAATCCCGGCGGCATCAGAGCCAGCGTAGTGGCACGGCACCAACCATGCCGAGCGTCCTGTGACCGAGGCAGGAAGGCACGGCTGAGAGGCTGTTGGGTGCCAGAGCTAACTGGGCACACGTTAAAGCAGCTATAAGGCTACTTTCATTTAGGCAGCATTTAGTTTGAGATCGGCATCTAAATTTAGCTCTTTGTAGGTGTCCCATGTATGCTCTAAGCTTCTGTTAGAGTTACTAGAGATCCAGGGGTCAGCTCACTTGCCCGTATAGAAGTGCATGGTGCTATCTGCATGCCCTGTGCAGTTGAGACATGTGCATAAGGCTGGTAGGTATGACACAGACCTGTACCTTTCTGCAGTGGAAGCTGATGAGATAACTCAGATGGCACAAGATGATTCCATGTGGGCAACTGAGTCAGTCCGTAGTCATCAGTCCCCTTGTCGGCACTGAGCCTTGTGTGCCGGCTCTGTGGAGATGACAGTGCTTCAGCTGAGATGCCGCTAGCTTCCGTGTGAGCTGAATTGCCCGCTGGACTCCACTGACTCGAGTCCCACCCTTTCAGGATTCAGTTGTCTAAACATACTTCTTCAGTGTCATTTTAAGTGCTCTCAAGTTGCCTACCTAACTTCCAGCTGCTTTATCAGAGGTTGCAGGTCTCCTTGGGTCCTCTGTCATCTACCAGCCCTGTGCTTTGAGTAGCCCAGGGCATCTCAAATTGCACTGGATACCTGTGTCAGCCACTGAACTGAACCATGTCTGTCCAGGGCAAGCTGGTCCCTGATCTGATCAGGAACAAGTGCTGAAAAGCACCTTTGTTATTAAAATACCTCAAAAGTGAATGTGTGTATGAAAGCACTCTTTTTGTGTGTCAATATAATGCACTAAGCAGGATCTGTTATAAAACCACGAAAACGTGCTAAATGTTCTGTACATTCAAATTGCTTTTCTTCCTTTAATGGCACTGTCCAACCTCACTGCAACCTCACAGCTTGATATACCTGCAAGTGTCTGCAGTGAGCGCTGGTTATCGACCTAACCAGCTTAGCGGCTGCATGTATTTGTCTCACTCTCAGCAATGTCTTCACTAACCTCGCTCTGGCCCCCTGTGCTGTTCCAGCACCAGGTACTGCCAGCTCAGAGCCGGCCAGCGTCGCTCTGTGTCCCAGGGGCCACGTCTCGGGTGCTCCTTGCCGGCTGCGTAAGAGTTGGTTTCTGGTTGGAGCCACATTCCTGTATCAACCAGAAGACAGCAACGTACAGACAAACAGGGCTGGAGGGAATTGCTTAGAGCTTGGTTCTTGGAAGAGATGACCAAGAGACTGTCAGCCTGTGGGTTCTCTGCCACAGACACTACAGACGCGTACCGGAGAGTGATCTCTGTTTGCTTACCCCATCGCTGTCGCTGAAGGGGACTGCTTGCTGAAGAGCCACCTTTGTGCCATTTCACTTGGCAAACACAAAATGCCCTCGCAGCCATGGGTGAAGCAGGCATTAGCTGCCGTATGATCAATGTGTTAGTATGCCGAAAGGAAGGCAACTAAGAAATTTAAAGCAAGTTAGAGTTCTTTTCAAAGTGCTTTTGAGCGATTTAGGCTTGAAATGAGAAACCTGAAAGCGCCCAAATCCTTAGTTAATAATTTACATATGAATAAAGCTGAAGAAATGCCTGAGATTCCAGCTACTTCATTTGATTGCCTCATGTTTACACACTATGGAGCTCTTTCAGGGAGTACAAGATGTTTGTCATTTGGGTTCCCCAGGATGTTGACATATTTTCCAAGGCTGATGGAATGCATTTGCATGTTTTGCCCTACAGAATTGTATAGGCCTAACTTGTTTTGACATCTACATGTGAGTTCCATATTAGCCTTTAGACTGCTATTGTAAATGTTGCTTTTAGTTATTGAAAATGGCTTCCTTCCTGCCAGGCAGACAGCATTCAAGTTTTCCAATTGTGATTTTTTTTGTGTACACATGGGGTTTTGAACTGTTCTTAGAAGATTAAGGAATGGTTTTCCTTTGAATACTCGGGATGCAGACAGAAGGCTCTGATGCTACTGGCTGGAAATCCTTCAAGAGAAAAATATGCTCCTTCATGGAGACTTTTTAAGAGCATTTTGAAGTAAATGTGCAAATACATGTTGCAGTTGATGTGATCCCTTAACCCAATCTATTTCAGCAGTTTAGTTTTATTTTGCTTACATGTTATAAGTTGCAGAATGTAGTCATTTAGCAGATGGGTCTAGCTAGGATTCCAGGATCTTATGAGAAGTGGGGTTTTTTGTGAGATCAAAGTCTTTGTCCATTATCTGAACAGAGAAATGTCACATATGAAATTCAGCTGAGACACTGAATTTGTCACCATTAACATTTGTATCTGTGTTGCGCACTGCAGAAGATAAAATATATTTTCCTTTCAGAATTGTCATGGTTTTAAGTATTTTCATCAGGTCATGGTCCATAAGGGGTAGCTTCCAGTTTTGGCCCTGCGGAGTATGTGCAACATTATCTGGGCAATGGAGACAGAAAATAGCAGTTGGCCCTTTTGGATCTTTTTGTCCTATCCAAGTGCTCCTTGTGCATTTACACAGTGGGATTCAGTTGCCTAAACCTATGTACTGATTGTGTTTTCAAAGCTATAGGATAGCTGGCCTGGCCTCCAGCTGGTGCTCCAGAAGGGCACAGATCTCTGGTAGGAACCATGTTGGGTCTGCCAGCCCTGTGCTTGGGTCCTCAACCACTTACGCCATTTTAAAAATGTTTTTATTCTGAAGTCCTCAAACTTGAGGATGAGTGTGCTTGGTAGGCTGTTGTCCAGGGCAGCAGACTGGCAGAGGCAGTAAAATGACCATGTCCACACTGCCTTGAGGTGTCCCTGGAAATCTGGGCTGCCTGCTTCACCCTCACCAGAGTTTGTCAAGTTGTGGCTTGGCGGGGGAGAGCCCTCTCCCACATCCCTCCTCCCACAGCCACAGCAAAAGGAAATCCAAATCTTTGCTGTCTCTCTCTCCCAGCCCCCTTCACTTCCCAGTGCAGAAATAAGTGGCCCCGGCATACTTTAGGAAGCAAAGTTCAGTTTTATCTATAATGCTGAGAAACCTTGCCCAGCTTTGAAAGTATGGCAGTTACTCTGGGTTCAGCATTAGCCTCACGTGCCAGTACTGTCTGAAGGGCCCATGCTAATCTCTGTGCCTGTCTGACAGCTAAGCCAGCCTTTCGGTAGCCTCTAAGGCCGTCCTGCACGGTGTCGTACTGTGGAATCAGAGTTTTGCAGGGATTCCCATCCCTATGACATCTTGATCCAAAGCACCGTACCTCAGCTCTGGGAAACTTGTTTGACCCCGACGGCACCTTTAGCCCTACCCTAGCAGTGCGTGCTATGGCCAGGCTCCAAATGCGAGCGTTCGTTTGCCAATAGGCGTGATTTGGGACATTGTTGCCTGAGCGGTAAATGAAGAACCAATGAAAAGTGTAAGATGAGCACATATGAAAAGAAAAAGTCTTCTCTTGATGTCATTTCTCTCTCTCTCTCTCTCTCTCTTGCAGACAGGACAGGATGGGTCATCCCCGAGACCTACACCCACCCGCATTCCTGTGTCAAAAGGTATGAAAGCAGGAAAGCCAGTAGTGGCAGCCCCAGGAGCAGGAAATGTGACAAAATTCGAGCCTCGTGCCGAGACTCAGTCTATGAAAATAGAACTGAAGAAATCTTCAGCCAGCAGCTCTGCCTCCCTGGGCGGGGGTCAGGGCTGAGGGCGGTGGCTCAGGGGGTACGTTCTGCAGGTTTTACTGCTCCCACGGAACTCAGCCCCTGTCTGTGTCCTTGCTCACGTTTGCCTGCACTAATGAAGTCCTGCAGCTGTCACTTACAACAAACTAATAAGTGTGTGCACTGACTACTTAAGTAACAACATCCTTTTGTTTTTGTACTGAAGCTTAAAAAAGGGGACAAAAAAAAAGCGCCACCAAAAAGGCAGTTGTATGCCAGGACGATTTTCAGCCTAGGAAGTGAGAATGGGGCAACTACACTAGGTTATTAATCTAGTTCAGGAATTCTTAACGATAGGCTTGGTGACTTTTTAATAGATCGAAGGAAGTTTGGTCACTTTTACTAGATTGTCTTCCGCCTCCATGGATCACTTTGGCCCTTCTCTGTTGCATGGGGCACTTTCCTTCCTGCCTGTGATCACATTATTGAGATGCCGCGTTGCCTGGGGAAGCAATGCCAGGAGACAGCGCGCTCGAGCTCCTGTTTTAATGAAAGCTACTACCTCAGGTGTGGGAGGGAGGGGAAGAGAGACAGGACAACCAGCCTTCTCTCCAGGAGTCTTCCACCCAAATCAGCGTTTCTCAGTTGTGAGCTGCTTTCTCAAGGCAGTTACAAAATTTAAGCTGGTGGGGAGGTTGCACAATGTTCGGCAGCAGCAGCGCTAAGCAGCAGCTATTTTTTTCCAGAGGGGGTTAACACTTGCAGGCAGTACTTACAACCAGGTCCCTGACTTACACACCCTGGGATACTGCCAGCTCAGGGGTCAGATGAAGGCAAGTGAGCCAAAAGGTGTTTAGTCTTCAGGAAAAGCTTGAGAAACATTGATCTGGCTAAAATCAATACAGTCCATTTGTGCCGGCTCCAAAGACCACTAAAGGCTATGAAGCAAGTCGTTCCAATGACTTCACTGTGTTTGCAGTTTTCCTGGTTGGATGAACTTGTGCTATATTTAAGCCTTAGTTGCCAAGCATCCTTATGTGTTAGAGGGGAAGTCAGCACAGACTGCTGGCGGCTGAAATTGCTACCTGAAGGCACAGCTCAGGTACAGAGAGTGAAAGAGATAGGATTTAGTATGGAAGTTACTTTCAGTTCTCAGTTGTTTGAAATATTTTGTCTTAAATACAGACCGCCTCACAATACCATGGCAATTCATCGTTTTTCCTTCCTCCTTTGTGATTTCCTCATATGTTTGCATTTTTAAGCATGTTTTGAGGAATTGTTCCAGCATGGAAATGGTGTGGATGCTGATGATTGTTATGATTGTTTACTTAATAACAGTAAAGTTACTAAAGGGCATTTCCATTAAGTGATTGATTTCCACAGAAGAAAGTCACAACCAAAAGAAATGGAGCCAAGCAGACTGATAAATGAGGGGTTTAAAGCTTGTATAATACCTCAACCACTACAACAAGCTGTAAAGGACCCAGTGGTTGGGAATAGCTTTCAGAAGGTGAGGCAGGAAAACCACCAATAAATAATAAATACAATTCACAGAAAAGAAAATGCACCAGCGGGTGAAATATTAAATGGCTTTCCATCCAGGAGAAGAAATTTGATGGAAGAATCTGCCACAGAAGGTCAAGAAAATTATATTCAGTCCAAGCAATGTTTAGTCTTCAGTCGGCACTTTGCATTGCTCTCCAATTTAAGATCCAGATACGGCCATTATCCCAGCGTAAAGCTGGCATTTTGTTATTCACGTGAAGGGCTGTGGTGTAAAAGCTGCTGCTGCATCAGAAATGAAAGTAGGTTTCTATATTTACACATGTGGCACCTACAATACCTGTTAATTTTAAGGTTCTGGTTCCTACGACATCTGAAAATCAGATTTGTATTGGTAGCATTTTTCATAACACTCAATTCCAGTAATTCAGATAAAACTTGGAAACTGGAATTAGCAAGCAAAGTGAGTTACTATGCCAGAAATACATCAGATCCTTTCAACTAACTGTTACCACTTAAAAGCCACAATTTGTCAATAAATTGTTGCCGAGATCTTACTGTTCTTATTGTAGCATAGACTTTTTAGCAGATGTTTGAGGAAAACACATTTTTAAGAGCTTTTTGCTGGATATTCACTCTAAATACTGGCACTGAAGCAAGTCTTCAGGTCAAAACAGTCATTTAAATAATATTATGAACATGAACCCCAAGCTAATGTGGCTTGATGCAGTGATGAACTACAGCTGCCTTAAGCCTTCCTTTTCAGATCCTTGTTTCAAAGAAACTTAATTGCTTAGTTAACTGTTGCTGTACCCAAAGCAATATGTGATGTGTGCCTGGGGTTGAAAAATTTGTTCTGCTTCAGATCTAAGAAACCAACTCACCTGAAGAAAGAAGCCAGCCTTACAGTACCTGAAATCCAGGACACACAAATTAGCACAGCTGAACCAGAACTGCAGGCACAAGGCAGGGGTTACTCTTGTAGAGTCAGTAGGATTTCATGAGACAGACTCAAGAAATTCCAGACGGGTCAGACTGAGGACCCTGTTATTTTTCCCAGGGGCAGCACAACAAAAAGGAACTTTTGCTCCATAGCCGAAGCCTGAAGAGTTGGAATCAGGCAGCTCATTTAACCATTAGCTAAAAATAGGTATTTAGTTGTACACATCATTTTTAACATCTGTTTTAATTGACCTGAGATTCTTGTTTCTTAAAGGTAGAAGAAGGGTAAGATGAAGAAAAAAGAAAGCCTATAGTTCAGAAATCTTAAAAGTTGAAGCCTAACTGTCTTTATTATATTGGAATTTCCTCTGCATCTGAAGACAGTTTAGTTTAGCCAAACCAGGACAGACGACAGTAAGATTCTCCATTCAGTAGGTCAGCTCCAGAAGGCAATTTAGACAACCAAGTCTAAAGACAGTGCCTAAGCCCCAGAGGCATCCTGAAGATCTTGCTGAAGTTCCCACCGCCCTTGTTTAGTCAGTGTTTCAGTCGTGATTTAGCTAGCGCTGCAGCCTCTGAACTTAATCGAGGTCCACAATCTAGGTATTCTTGTGTTTCCTCTGAGGGCTTTAAGTCAAGCCATGATTTCATGGTCACTTAAAGTCAGGATGTAACCCCACACTGCAGTCAAAAGCTGCAGTCCTGTCTTTGTCACTTCCAGCCAAGAACGTACTCACTTCCATGTGGTTGTCCCTTGAGCTGGCACAAGTGTTTGAACTTAACTGGGGAACTGATCTGAATTAAAAGGAATCTGGCAAAAAGCATGAAGGCGAGCTTTAACAAAGCTTAGTTCCAGGCTCTCGGGCCAGAAAAAGAAAGGTGGCAGACGCAGGAAATCAGCGGCTGTTTTAAAGCAACAGTGGAATCATGAATGCCTCCTAGTAGATCAAATACCACACAAATGTAGGGGTAGTGCTGCTTATTTTAAAAAGCTTTTGTCTGAAACCTTTCTTCAAAGGTAGGAGACAGGTCCCCCTTCTCACCAGTGTCTGAGGAGATTCAAACCCGCATCAGCTCCAGCCAGGTTCACCAAGGCTCTGACAGACAGTTGAGGGGGAAGAAGGTGGCATTCTCCCTCCCTCCCTCTGTGGAGGGCTTCAGCATTCACTGGGCAGAAACAGGAGAGTGGTTGAGTGGTCAGGATGTTGAACCACGAG
>NW_009603893.1:21708-23379 GCF_000690535.1 Cariama cristata
GCCCCCCCCCCCCCCCCCCCCCCAGGATTCTGATCCCTGTTCCAAAGGCTGCCTTTGAGCCCGGCCTTCTGTGGAAAGAAGGCTTGTAAGACGAAGTGTCTGTGTTCGTCCCTCCCTCCATCTCTCCTTCACTGATGAATAACATTGAACACATTAACCGATTTTAGCCAAATGTGACAAAGCAATAGGTGTCTCCAGAATAAGTTCTTCCAGTTTGATGAAAAGGGTGACAGAGAAGAGGAGCAAGACCTTAGCAGTGCCCTGCTGCGCGGAAGAATGTAGCATGAGCTCACCTTCATGGAACATCAAAGAGCGAACACAAGGGAGTGATGTCAGAAATACCCCAAGGACAAGCTTTGCTCAGACCTCAGATTTTACTAGGCACCAAAGAATCAATCTCTGATGCACCAATCCATAGGAAAATATCAGGACCTTTATTTACAGGGCTTCTTGTGTGTTCTGCATTACTGGATTACAATGCAGAAACCAAGCCTTCCTCTGCCCAGGTGATCATCTAGAATGACTCATCCTCATGCTCATCCTCTCTTTGCTTTTCTCTGTATTGATTTCTTTTTTTTTTTTTTTAACGAAGTGGAACAGTTTCAGTAGCAAAATGCATTCAACTCGGAGTAATGATGATAGGTACAGTGCTTCAAGGCTGAGAACCAATCTTTGTATTTTTGGTAGGATTCAGTGTCAGCTGGAGAGGTGCCCTGTCCTGGCTGACGGCGTGGCCATATGAGCAGTGGTGGTAACTCAAGCCCAGCGGTGGGAACATACGGCTCAGGACAGCAGGGAGGTGGAGAGGGGGAAGAGCAGGGAAAATGCCAACCCATTCCTGAGCAGCACCCGTGGACTGAGAGGGTGCACCCTCAGTTCTCCACATGTCTCTGTGATTTTAAATCTAGTTCCTAGGAAGTTTTCCACTGCGTTCCCTAGATTAGATCACGTCACCTGAATTACTGTTATTTACGAGCATTGCTAAAGCAGTCATTAGCAGAACAATACATTTGAGTAACCGTGACTGAAAATGAGGGAGCGCAGAACTTCAACCCTAATGCCTGGGGGACTTCTCTCTGATCAGTAAACGTGCTAAATAAATAATAGAAGAAAAGCAGAGATTTTGATTTATTTTGCCCACCTGTTTTTCCTTTTGTGACACGCATTAGGGTGATTTTTCAAAAAAGAAATCACACTTGGTGACTTCTCTGAATACGCCCATAGAGTCTGCATGTTACCATATTTAAACCTCAACCACTTACAGCACATAGTAATTAGCATCATGTGAGTAATCGCTGAAGTCACGTTAATATGTTGATTCATGCCAGTTGGATGCCAGATCATACGTTACTTCCTGAAATATGCTACACATGTTCTAAAACATGCTCAGTATTTACATGGATATTGGGTAATTCTGATCAGATGTGGAAGGGCATGTCTTTAAAGAGAGTAAGCTACTGTCCTGCTGGGTTTCAGGTGCTTGGCGTAAGCTGCAGCAGTCAGGAGAATTTTCAGACCAATTATATGTTCCCATCACACATCAGTGGCCGATTTCACTGAGCCGCTTTGAAACCTGTAGTTTGCTGGCAGGAGTTTCTGTGAGCTCATCTTTTGAACTTGTTTTCATTTAGGGAAATGTTTTTCTCCCCTAGGTCAGTGTGAGTTATCCTC
>NW_009603893.1:23410-31138 GCF_000690535.1 Cariama cristata
TTGCCTGAGCTCCCTCAGGCAAAGCTGTATGTAACATTTCTTATTGTAGATGTTAACTTCACTTTGCGTCTCACTCCCTGCACACTGCTCTTACTTGGCTTTTTGGAAGATGCAGTCAGGGTTAACTACTCTCAGATGCTGAGCTACCAACTCTTGAGAGTCAGGTATGAATCGCTCAGGTAGGAATGGTTCTTCACTTTAAAAACTCTCTTCAGGATTTTAAAAATAGAAATGCTGATGTATGATTCTCCTCTGTTGCTTGGGCGTGCACTGTCTGTGGTACACACATTTGTGTATTATCTGGTGTTATCTGTTTGTATATATTGTAAGAAGAAATTAAACTTCACATGTTAAAATGTCAGTTGATGTGCTTCATTATATGAACTGGTGTTTTTCATAGGCCAGCTGTTGGTGATGTGTTTCCTGAAGAAGTTCTGATTTACATCAGTGGGACTGAAAGCGGAATTAGCGGTTTTACATTAACTTTGTTTTCTTTTCCTGTCATTAAAATAAATTGTTTTGTTTAAGTGATTTTGTAGCTCCTTGAAATACTCACATCTATAACCCTAGAAAAATTTATGTAATCATATCCTGCAGATACAATCATATTCCTACAGAGGGTGGTCCAACAGAACTCCGACAAAATCTGCCCTACTATGATTTTAGCTCCATTACTGCTCAGACACCTCTTTTAGTAACTAGAGTGTGTACGTGTGTGTATATGTGTGTCTAATAGATATATTTTTATATATAAAAGCATTTCAAATACAAACAACTGATAGGCAAACTAAGAGCATACGTATATGTCTGTGAGAAATGAATGAACAAATGCATATGTGATTTTTCAATTATTTCTCCTCCTTTTCTGCATAATTGCTGTATTTGGTCTGTAGGAAGACCGGTTCAGAAACCTGCTGTAGTTTGCCTGTTCGTTCAGTGACTGAGCCCTTACAAGGAGCATGAGATTTTTCTGCTACCCATTTAGTTTTTAGAATTTTGTATCTAAACTCTGTATTAATACATAATGTGCATAGTGAATATTAAGAAAAAAATTGTTTCATATAGAGTTCATGTGACTCCCATTGAAGTTAATGGGAGAGTTCGCCTGAGGTTACAATCTGATATTAAGTAAATGCAGCTTTTTACATCATATTCCGCAAGAGCTTGAAGTTAAGAGAACAGCACTGGTTGTAAGGTAAAATCTTGCCGTAGTTTGTGGTTCTTTCACATTCGTTGTTCAAAATTGGTAGAACTGGTATATAGATCTTGTTGAAAGTCATTTGTTATTGATAAACTATATGGAAAATAAGTACTTTCTATTTGGGAAATGCTATTATTTCATTTGCCTTAACATAGTTTCTTGAATGTTGCCTTAGCCCTGCTTTTCTGATTCAGCATGGATGAAAAGCAGCACTGGAATCTGCCACCTCGTGGCAAAGTTCTGGGATTAACAGTACCTGGAAAACATTTTGGTTTTTCTTTCTTCTGATAATGGAACTTAATCTAACAGCCTGCACATATTAGTTAGGAAGCAGACTAAGGCAGAAGTCAATAAAAACGTAAAAGGGAATAATGATATGGTTAGTGTCATTCCTTGGGTCGTGTACGTTTTGAAAAAATCTTCAGACTATTAAGAGAGGAAGGAATCTTAAGAAAAATAATTTCAATTAAGAAAATTAGTATTTCTGAAGAGGTGTTATTATAGAATCATAGAAAAGGTGGTGTTGTATCTTTCTAGTTAGCATTGGTACAGTTATTTATTTGAAGTGCGTAAAATACACCTTTTCAGAGAATAATCTCATTGACAGCTAAATTCTTATATTTTAAAAGTTGCCTGTAAGAGCAGTGTCTGTAGGTAGAAGAACAGAAGACCAAGTCATCGGTATTTCAGCAGAGCCCACAGACTAATCAGGATCAGGGATCTCCTGCCTTACACACAGGGCAAAGTTAAACCCCGCCTTTCAAAGACAATACCAACGCTTGGTTTTGCGTCCTGTGGCTGAAATTTATCCCCATTACAGTCAGAACCAAAATTCAAGCAGACTTGCTGAATAAAACCAGCATAGGTTTCTAAGCCAAATTTAAATGAGAAATGACCCCATACCCTTCCTCATCCCCATTTCGGAATCGCCTGCGGATTCATGATGGATTTGCTCAGACGGGATACAAGAGACCCACCTCCAAGTCTTCCTCTACCTGACTGGGGGGTGGGACTGGAACCTGGGTGTCCCTGTGCTTTAATCCATTCAACTGTATTATTCTTTTTCCCTATGGAAGGCCAAGTGATGGTCTGGGCGTTGAAGTGGAAGCCCAGGGCCTCTGAGCCCGAGCCTGCCGCCCGCTCAGTTTCCCTTTGCAGCGTTAGCCAGGACACCCCGTTACCACCCAGTGCCGTGAGAGTACGTCTGTCAGACGTTGCTAGAAGACAAACGCTTTGCACTGACATTTTAGTTGTTCTTTAAAGTAACTCATACTGTATTTGCAGTTTCATAAACCGAAATGTTTTGCTCTCTTTTCTTGTAGAGA
Organism: Cariama cristata; assembly: GCF_000690535.1. Classification (NCBI taxonomy): domain Eukaryota; kingdom Metazoa; phylum Chordata; class Aves; order Cariamiformes; family Cariamidae; genus Cariama; species Cariama cristata. The sequence continues at coordinate 25,937 of NW_009603893.1, forward strand.
GTGTCATCATTCACCAGTTACGCATGACCTCCAGATGAGAGGCGGCCCGGCTGTGTGCTCTCTGTGTGCACGGCCCTCCTCGCCAGCCGGAGGGATCACGGCAGAAGCTCTCTACCATCAACACCAGGGTCACTTGTGCTACTGATTATTCGTGGAAGTCTTCATTGCTTCCATTAGATTTTATATTTTTTTTTTTTCTTGGTAGAGCTTTAAGAATGAAGGGCCTTGCTGGTATTTTGAAAGGACACAGAGAGAGAGAAGCAGTCTTTCTGCCAGCTGAATTTCGCTTTTATTTGCAAAGCCTAAGGCATGTGCTTGGTTTTGTTTGATGTTTGCCATATAATTTATTTTTATAATACACTTTGTAAAGTAACTGTCCCAAAGTTGCAATTTGGGACAGTTGTCCCACGGCGCGTTTATTTGTAGAATACACTGTCAAATTTGCAATTTGATATTTTTGTAATAGAGAGTATGTAAAGAAAGAAAAATTTAACTTCAGCAATGTTTTGTGTTTCAGTGGAAAAATATTCAGCACATTTTTTTGCCACCATGAGATTCTGTGAGACTAAATACTCTGAAGACTGCTGTATGGAATTTGTACTATTGCAGAATATTTCTTGCACTGTGTGATGGTTTGGCATAAAATTAAGTATTAAAGTCCAATGCCTTGAAATACAACCAGATTTACTCATTTTAAACCATGTAAGCCAGTTTTTAAAGCTGTGATTTTTTTTCTATATAATGTATGTTTTTACTTCTGCCTGTACCAAAAAAGTTGATTTTCATTACACTGTAACTAATAAATTTTCACAACTATGCAAACATAATCAAGTGTTTGAATTTTAACTCTTAATTTCTTAAGGTTGACAGTACTCATATATGTATTTGTTTATAGGGGCAGAATGTACGGCTGTGGAAGCTCCCCTTGCTGCGTGGTGTCTCGCTGCGGTATCACAGCGATGTACGTAGTAAAACCGATTCAGATGTTCAGCTACGGAGAGGGATCTCTCACCGAGCCCTTAATGACTTAATGGTTTCTGACCTGGTGCTTTCCCTGCATCGGCAGAGCTGTTTGACGGGCAGGATCAGAATATTTCGTCCCGGACTAGCAGGACCGTATAAATGAGACGCCTTGCGCTCTGCCGTACGCTGAAGGGTGCGTTTTACCCTGGTGGCCGTAGCTTTTCAAACAGCATCCAGAGAGTTCTGTGGCAGCTATACTTCAAATTATTTTTGAATGAATTCTATATAAAGCTGGATAGAACCCAGGCAGGATCTTTTTTTCTTATACATTTCATAAGGAATTATTTTTAATCTAAGTCATTGGCACATATTTAAAATAGTGCAGATTTTTTTTATTGCAGAAGCTACTGGGAGGAACTACTTTTGGGAAGGGAAAACGGTGTTGCTTGCCGGAGATATGCTGAGAGACAGCAGGAAGAGTGCATTGACTCAGCATCCCCCTGAGATGACTAGGTCAGTTCATCTTTGAAGCTGTAATATTGCAGGGCTGTGTAGTCAATTTGATCTTCATGGGAGCCATGGGAGCTGCTTGTCCTTCTAGATACGAGTTCTGCAGCAAACGGTGACGCTGTAGAGAAGCAGGATATTCTGGGACCTGTATAAACTTTCTTGGAGTTGGTCTGCATTTTGAAGAGTTTGCTAATACAGCTGTACGGAGTAACCAAAATACATCCTGCTTCTCCTGGCGGAAGAGTCATTGCGTTGGTATAGCTTATACTTCAGCTGGAACACCACGTTTTGTAAGGAGCGGTTTATTTTTTCCTTAGGGCAGACAGTGGATGCCAATAACATAGCTCTGTCTGTAGATCATATTTTAGAGTGAGTGGAGAGGAATTCCAGCTTGCAGAGAGTAATACAGCTGAGGTGAATAAAGCTTAGTATGCGCCACATCTCAATTTACTGGGCAGCAGAATGAACATTGTAACGACCCAGATCATCTGTTTCAAAGCATCACTTGGGAGTCAAGACCTGTCCATGTTAAGCACTGCACTGAGCTCATCTGGCATGAAGTTGCTGGCTATTTGAAAGTGACAGTGAGACGCCTGAAATAAACTTCAGCTTTTAAATATGAATAAGATATAAGTAAAATCTTATTCTGAAATTGAGTCTAGATTTAAAAGGTCCCAATCAAAGTAGAAAATATTTTTCCTTGTCTAGATTTTAATATAAAGCTGATTCAGTATGAGCGTATGTGTAAGTTGTCCCCTTTTGGTTTATGATTCCTAAACACATATATGAACATTTACGGTTTCACAAATACATTAAGTTTTTAAGCTTTACAAAATAAAGGTTTGTTTAAAGCATAAATACAGTCATGGTGTATTTGAAATGATTTAGATTTCAAAATATTTTTGATGAACTGCAGCACTTTGGAGTAGGAGACTGGTAACACCGGTCATAAAAGATCTGTGGTGATACACCCTATCTCATCGCTGATAATGGTTTATGCAGGCAGAATAATAAATTCTGATCTGACACCTGGCAAGCAGCTAAAGTACTTCATAGAAATGCCTGGAGGGTAAAACTCACGTGTGCAAAGGGTGCTTTGACAGGCGCATTTCATCTTCAATGCACTCGTGTTCCTGGTCAATTTTTTACATTATAAATGTACGTTAAGTATTTTTCTTTTTTTTTCTGTACCCATTTGTCTTATAACCGCACACAAACCAGTGTGAAGTGCACTACATCGCACAGCACCTCGCTGTAAAATTTCATGAACATGAAATTTGTTGGTTGCACTTGCCTGGATATAAAAGAGTTTGCCTTAATGTAAAACTGTGAAACGACAGAAAGGGTCGTCAAGCATTGGAATGCATGAAAAAGTAAAACCAATATATTGAAGTATTTATACTAATATTCTTTATTTCTCTAAAGAATGGATGTAAGAGATACCCTGTGATTGCATCCAGTTATGCTACTGAGGAAGCAACTATTTTAGTAAAAAGAAAAATCATGATTCTAGTTGTTAGGTTAACCTAACTGTAGGCCAAGTTTGGTTTTGTGTAGGCCAAGCTTATAGACAAATATACGGCCTTAGATACAACTAGCTGAAAAGCAAGAGCCCACAGTGGATCTGAGCTGTATGACACATTAAATGTTTTTTCTCTTTCACATCACACAGAGTAGCAAGCAGAGATTAGTTCAGACACCCGACTTCAGCTGTTGCTTTGTCAAAGTAGCAGCACTTATCCCGGCACCAGAACTCGGCCAGGAGGATGTGTATCACATCACACCACACCCTCTCCAGTTCAAAATCGGAGAGCAGCGCATTCCACTGGGTGGAAAGGAGGAAGTTCTCTTCTCTCCTTTTTCCACATTTCTCAGATTTATCCTGGGCTTTTGTGGCTATGGCTACCTTAGCGCGTCATTTGATACAAACGGAGCAGATCAGCACATAAAAGTTCTGGGGCTCTTCACATCTCTGTCGGACATAATTTGAGGTTTTCCTCGACTGGATTTAGTCCGGTTCCTAGGTGAAATGTCTCCCCTGCAGGTGGTTTTGAAACTTTTTGAAGGAAAACTTTCACATCAGCCCGTTTGCTTGACTGAAGGCCTCTCTGCAAGACCCTCTAGGAAGTGCCCCGCTGTTCTGCTCGTTTCACACACGTGACAGTACCACATCAGCATCTCCATCACCTGGCCCACAGCCCCACACCACCACCGTCGCTACTCCCCAGCAGCTAACAGGGCCTGTGCCCCGTTTAACCATTGCAGAACAGATTCCTATGCAAATTTAAGGTGCCTTTTCTTGCCACTCCTTTCATACCTGGCAGCATCAGCTTTGCAGCTTCCCGATACTGCCCCTTGGTGATTGCGCTGCCAGAGAAATTCCTTGCTGTCTCACAGCACAGGTTTACAAGCAGTCTCGTTCCTCGGGGATCCCAGGTTGCACCTCACTGGGTTTTCTGTGAGGCTGTCGGAGTACAAGTTACTATAGCTGAAGGCGGTAATTGAAAACAAAAGAGAATAAAGAAAAGGGTGAGAACAGGGAGAAGCGGCTTAGCTACGGGGAATGATGGCAAAAGGTAGGGCCCAGAAGGTAACGGAAAGGAAAAGTTAAGTATGAGATATAGCTTTAGCACAGATGCCACAAGGAATACAATTAATTTTTTGTTTGAATCCTCTATAAGTATTTAGGCACCAAATTCACTCTCAAATTTTAGATGCTTCAGTGTCCAAATTCCCTCGGCTGCCTACGAAGAGAGGGCTCTCCAGGCTCCCCGACAGACCGCATTTGCACCGGTCATTTGCTCCCCCCAGTGGTCTTTGTTGGGACTTTCGATTCTTCAGAGAACTAAAAGGCACTTATTTTAGGGAAACTGTTCCACAGGCAGCTGAAGTGTCTTAGATTGGATTGCATGCTCATAAAGTTATTTGATACTTTTAATTATTTTTTCTTAAAATCAAGTAAATACATAAACACTTGCTCAAAGTGGATTTGGCTACACTCCCTCTACATAGTAACGTCTACAGAGTCCTCACAAAACAGACTTTAATGCAGAAGGGCCAACAAAGCAAAAAATACGGACTTTCCATGCTGCATTGGCTTGAGCAATGCCTGATAAAGCAGGTGCTCTGGGATGCAAATAAATACGCCCAGCTTTCCGCAAGGTGACTATTTAGTGAATTGAAGCTGAATCAGCTCCTAAGGGAAGTAAGACGTAACAACTCTGACAGCAACACCCGTATCCGCATTCCCTGCGCCCTGATACACTCACACCTCCTGACAACAGAGCAGGAATAGAGTGCAAAACAACTCCCAGAAGTGATAGTTAGTATGAATGACTTCATAAAGATACGCTCTTTACAACCGTGCTGAGAAATGCCCTATGTGATTTCATCAGACAGCAGCACCGATGTTGTCCCTATTCATGAGAGCAGAAAGCTTAAGCTCACTTCTCCATTTCTGATCCAACGGATGCTGCCTTTTGCCAGCAACCCTCTTCTGATGCAGCGGGCAGGCGAGGGGTGAGTGGAGCTCCTCCTGAAGCACCGGGTGAGGGTGACAAGGCTGCAGGCCCGGGGCTCCTCTGCTCAGAGGTGGCGGCCGCCGCCGGCCGGGCTGGCTTCGCCCTGGCGCCGGGGTACAAGGAGGCCGGAAGGCCGCCGAGGGGCTTTGCGACGGGGACCCGTCCATGAGCACACAGGGCCGCCCCGCCCCCTTACCGGAGAGCCCGT
>NW_009603894.1:0-12228 GCF_000690535.1 Cariama cristata
CCAGCAACTGGGCAGACTGGGATCCAGGGCCAACTACTGGGCAGACTGAGTCAATGCTTCCTTCATCATTTTCTGACCTTTAGCAGGTTTTAAAAGCCTTTTCTCTCTTTGACACAGATAGCAAGGTGGAAGGCCAGCATCTACAAACCCATCTTGAACTGAATCAGTGCCGTACATCCAGTTCCTTGCACAAGTTTCTTCTCCAAAACACATTAGAATTCTCTGATGCTTTCCAGTTAAAGTACTGGGCTGAAAGAGCATTGAGTAACCTAAGAGTTTCGCTTTCCCATGTATGGGATGAGTAATAGGAGCTGAGTAATAGGAGCCCAGCCAACAATGCTGTATTCAAAGTCAGCTTTTATCTTCCCTTTATTTTTTTCTGCAGAAAGAGAGGAACTTTTTTATGATAGGGCAACATTTTGTATGTAAGGAAGCAAGCAGTCCCCGAAAAGAATGATGTGGGAACAGGTAGGTCTTGGGAGGCCACAGAGGCTGAGTGGGGTACCGAGACACAAAGAAGTAAAGTACCGGTGGGAGGGATAGGGGACACTGCTGACAGTGGGAAGGAAGTACTCAAGGCAAGGGTAAAGAAATGATGTTTGAAAGGGAAACGGGTTGAAAAAGTTTGTTGGATATCTGATTTCCATAGTCTTGTGGGGCAGTGGTATTTGGAGGAGCAAAGAGAAGGAAGATATTTAAAGTAGGGCTAAGAGGAGTACGATCTTTAGGAAGTGAAGCTAAATTAAAAGGAATACTCTGATACACTAGAGGCCATAACACCTCTGTTCTGAGTTACAGCATGCTGGTTTAGACAGTTTTGTCTTGAAGATAGAAAGTGGTAGGCATCCATCTATACTTCTACAAATATTGTTTCAGTGACTTTAACTAATCATCTAGAAGTCAGGATAGATTTGAAAAGAAAACTGAAGGAAGGGGAGGTAGGCGGGAGGTTGTTACAGAGAAAGGAGTCAGCTAATAGTTAATGCATTTGAATGCAGAATCATGGTTTCAGAAGGAGTGAGAAAACCTGATCTACAAAGAATTTCTTTTTTGGGGATCAGTTTCAACAGGAAATTTCCTGAAATTAATTTGTTGGCCGTCTTTCCTGCTACTCACGGTTATTGGATCCAATAAAATAAAAATCTAAGTTTACCTGCTTTTATCTGTTTCTGTAATGTCTTCATTTCGGGTTTGAAACTTGGTATTTTGTAGTGTTGGACATTTCAAATGACAAGTGAAGTTGTGGACTGACTCCAGTTACACACTGGTCTTCATAGATCCCCAAACTTGTTTTGTGCATTGAGTTGAGGAAAGTAACAGAAATTACAACTCAAATTTACATTACCAGGATTTGTTTGATGGTTCAGCTGGCTTGGCAAAGTGAAGTGCACAGAAATGGTTCACAATATTAGGATAATATGGTTTGGCATCACTACTTAGAGGGTATGGTCTACATTTCATTCACTTTGGTTTGGGTCAGCTCTTAAATTATCTACCAAATCCAAGAAAAGAGTGAAAGTGTGAAGCCCAATCTAGAGGATTCATTTTTGAGGCTCTGCCATTCTTAAATGGTCATAAACCTATTTGTTTTCATTACCCATACTGAAGAAACTATGTCAGGGGTGTCTGGCTGCTGCATAGTAAGCCTTTAATGAATACCAAAAGGAGGTACTTTTTAAAAGGAGAACATTAAAGTATGAACACTAAATACTAGTAATAATGTAATAGTCCTGTGCCAGCCTTTTAAATATATAAATAAACTTGACCACTTAGGAACTGAATGCCATGTTCCTACAGATTTTGAATGTCCTTTACTCATAAAAATGTTATTATCTGATGATTTATTTTTTTCAGCTTTGGAGGCTTGTAATAGAACTAAGCAACCCAACCTTGATTTAATATGACTCATTTACAGCTGGCCAAGCCACAGGTTCAGTCATGTTACTTAATTTTCTCTGTCCTAGTGAAAACCATAGTGTGAATTTCCACAGGAGACTCATTAGATGATTGCTTATTTTGTAGATGCCTGGTTTTTGAGTGATATAAAAAGAAAGCAGCCTAAGGTTAAATCAAAACTATTGCAAAACCGTTATTAGAGGGCAAGGCTTCTCTTATTTGTTCAGGTGCCATTAGCAAAAAGGCTTATTTTTCTGTCTCGTTAGTACCTCACTGCTAGATATGGAGAATGGTGCTGTAATACTAACAGTCTGAATTAACCTATGAGTTGATCAAGAAATGGCGTTTCCTTGGCCTTTGTTATTCTTTTGGGACTAAGGGAGCGGTTCCTGCCTCTCCTCTCACCCTAGCTGAAGATGCCAGTGAACTAAAAAGGCACATGTAGGGGCAGTTGTTTCCTCACAGGAATAGCTTATGGTTTGCAGCCTTTTTGTGAAATGGCAATAGTGAGAAGTATTCGTGTGAGAGCTTGATACTCTTCTGTTTAAAAATAACGAAAAATAAAATTTGACAGCTACCTATTTAGAGTGAAAGTGCACGAAAGCTACCACTCCTATCTATGACGCTGTCACTGCCATCACTGTTTTGCACATCTTTTTAATTTATCTTCTAAGAAACCAGTAAACTTCAGTGAGAGTGCTGACATCTGTTATAGGATAAATTTCTCTTAACATTCAGAGTGATTTTCTGATTTTCCAACTCTGGGGAAGTTTAACTGGCAATGCAAGTGAATCTAGTAGGAAAGCCTGTATTTAGCTGCTTACCTGTTGTCCTGACCTTGAGCCTATGTTGGAGGATATGGATTCCTTATGAATACATTTCCTCAGTTTTCTCTTTGCGCAGTATGGATGGTATGATGTGAAACCTCTTCTGTTCATACTGAAGTAATTAGAGAGAGACCTCTTCAGTCAGCAGAGCTGGATAACTTGCATTCAAGAATTCAGGAGAATCGATGGAAGGATTCTTATGACCAATAAGAACTGGGTGCTAGAAAAATTTCAGGAAAATGCTAATGTGCCAGTAGTTAAAAATACAAACGGGACAAGCTGGGTAATTAAAAACCTGTCAGCCTGACTTTAATCCCAGGAAACTATCAGAATAGTTAATACATGCTTCTGTCACCAAACAGAGAACTAAAGGAGGGAAATATAATTAATGCAACCAAAAATAGGTTTATGGAAAACAAAGCCTGTCCAGTAAATGCCTGTAGAAGTGTGGGTAGAAATCAGTACTAGGATTGCAGCCAGCTGCCCTCTTCCCAGGACAGACGCTTGCCCCAGGGCCTGGCGAGTCCCCACATCCAAACAAAGGTGCCAAACCCCATTTCCTTCTCTTGCCCCTTAGCTGCCCAGCCCAGGCCCCCTCCCTTGCCTTCAGCATTCCCTGCGTGCCCCCCCACATCGTGCCTAGCCCCGGGATGCCGGGGCCTGAGGGGCCGTTGGCCTGTGTCCGCACACCTGGTCCTTCCGCAGGCCTCATCTCGCAGGTGTGGTAACGGGAGCATCCCTCACTGAGGAGCCTGGCCCTCTCCCAGGCTGAGGTGAGAGCCGTGACATTACGTCAGTCCTGCCCCTTGCCGCCCTTTGGGCCAGCCCGATGGTTACAAACCCGCTGGTTTGTAACAAAATCCCAGGTGCTGCGCTGCCGGGGGGGCTGTCTGGAGCTGCCTGGGGAGCGTGCCCTCTGCCCTGCCGCCGGCTGTGCGGGGCCACGCTGGGCAGGGTGAAGGGCCGGGTGCCAGGGGAAGATGGGTGGCTGCAATCAGACCTGTATCTGGGGAGGCATCCCTTGCTTCCCAGACCATATCCGTGTTACGCAGAGCAGCAGACAGACGTGACCAGCAGCGCTCCCGAGAGCAGGCACTAACGCTCGGTACTTGCAATGAACGTCTGCGCCAGTCCCTTCTCCGAAATGGGATTTCTGTTGTGGATCGATGCCTCTCCATTTCCGATAAAAGCTCCAGCAAGAAATGGAGATTAAGGCGTGCTTCCCACTCACTGGTTCGAGGTTGCGTGTGTGGCCTGAGTTGCCAAGTCTCTGTGAACAGTATAGGAAGTGTGTATAGAAAGAGTATATAAGAAGATTTGTTGGGTGGGGGCTGAAATCCACGCTGGGGAGAAGGTGCCAAAATTTTCAATGTGGCATCTAAGTTTAAAGCACCCATGTGCTTTATTATCCTCCAAAAAAATCCTCCAAACCCATAACTCCTCCAGTGCATGGTTATATACATTCCTTATATACAGCTACACAGCATGGTGGGATGCTTTGCTGAGAAGCAGGATAGTACAACCTGAGAAAAGCTTGTATACTCAGTGAAACTACTTACAGTATGGAGTTTCTGTTGTCACTGGATGCGCCTGATGAGTGTATGCCATGTACACATACCCAAAGGTACATACCGAAGCCTGGATTTTACAAAGACTTAGAAAAGTCACTGACTTCACATATGTTACGATGATGTCACCTTGTATATATAACAAAGCCCTGGGTATATTTTATGTAGTCTAATGTTTAATCTTCTCTTCCACTGAGCATGAAAAAAATATACAGGTGTACAGCAGGCAAATGAAAACCAGCTTGTGGTTTTCATCTCTACAGGCTCTACATCTATTTTCAGCCTCTACAGGCTAAGCTCTTCCTACAGATCTTGCTTATCTGTATTTCTGGATTGGCAAAGGCACACAATAAAACAGGAAATTATCTACATAATCATTAACTACTTGACCATCTGGTTAAAACAAATGTTACGCAAACTGATTCCCACTTGGAGACTACTCTGAGACCACAGCCATCGGGGCAATCCTCATATCCTTGCAAATCATGATTGCAGATAGCCCAGCAGCATTCCCCAAAGCTGATTTTTTCTGTATGCTCTAAGGCACCAGACCCGCGCATTTCAGGTTTTTTTTTCCATACGCATTTTTTAAATACCATGCACAGTGTTGCAAAGCTACTGATAAAATGACAGCTGAATCCAAAGTTTCACGATGCACGCCTTCCCCATCCCTTTTCCTGCATATATGCAATTTTCGAAGAGACACGCAGAGGCTGTCATTTAAACACTTAGCTTCCATGTCCTGACTTCTCAACCTCCTGATAACCAAACCATTTTAAAATAAAATAGCATTTGCACTTCTAAGTTTGTGTTTATAATTTATGGCCTGCTTTTTGCCCATGACTTGCTTTATCTGGTAAGGTTCAGTCACTGGATTCTCTGTGCCTTGGGTCTGAAGTGTTGCAATTTATTTTGTTCTCCAGCTGAAGATAAAGTAGCGGTCTTTCCACTATTTTTGATCCCAGCTTCCTTTCTCTTAGCTGTAAAAGACATGGGGCAAATTCAGCAGTCTTTATATTCTGGCAAAATTGTACTTGTGGGAAAAATTCCACTTAAAGTCAATGACAGTTTGGATACAGATTTCCCCTTACTCAGTTTATAAAAAAAATTAAGTTGAAGAGAAAATATGATTAAATGGTTTGAAATGTGTAATGCGCTGCAACTTACCTTTGGAAATAGCATGCCTGTAGATCAGATTTCACACCTCAGGACAATAAAGTAAAGAGAAGGTGAGGTTTAATTGCAGTCACGTTTATTTGCAGTTTCTATACACACTTTCTAGGTAATCAAACTTTTCCGACACATTTTTTGAGAGGGGTTCACAATGAAACTGTCACCGTTTTTACTAAAAATAAATACAAGACTTAAAGTGTTGCACAGCTCTAAAATATACAAAGGCTTGGATTTAATGTAAACTTTGAAAACATTTTACAAAAGAAACAATCTTTGCAACAATTTAAAAAGTTCATATTTACAAATATTACAAAAATACAAAATGGATGCAAGTCCATAAACCATTGTCTTTTCTGCCAGCATGAACTGGTGCTAGTACCAAAATAGTTACACTGTAACCTTCTTAATTTTTTTTTTTTTTAAATTCTTTAAGTCATAACCTACAGTATTTCTCTATCTGCCACCATTGCAGCAAATGCACTCAATCACTGACCTTTGGCAAAAGCAAACATATGCTTTATTTGCTACAACTATTCCATGTCCTCTATGCTGCCACAAAAAAAAAAAAAAAAAAAAGGAGGGGGAATATTATTTTTCAGAAGACACAGCTGTATAACTTCAGAAATCATTTCCACAACATCAGTGCAAACAATGGAACAGTAGGTTGACACGACGGTTCGGCGGTTACCTGATGCATTTGCTATACCCTGTCTCAAGCTGTGAGTGATGTCCCCTTGGCTCTACAGCTTATCCTCTCGTGCCTTCATGGCACGCCTGCAACACTACAGGGGTCCCTGCCATCCGTCTTCCTCTGCCTCCCACGTTTGTTACGAACTCTTTTCTTGATGGTGGATTTAGAATCTTGCTTTATTGGGGTTTCAATCTGCTAAATATAAACTAGGAAATTAAACAAAAGAAGACAGACTATATTTTAATGGGATTGTTCTCTGGCTGTTTAGTACGTGAAGCATTGCCTCACCGTTCTGGTCAAAAAAGTTTTTTTAGTGTATATATATTTATTTATGGTCTCTATGAAATTATTGATTGGTAATAAAAAGTGTTATCATCTAAGTCAATTCGGCTGTATTCTCTTTACAGTTTTGAATGACTGTTTAACTCAGGACTATTAAACACATTGTAAAAGCGCTCCTGGTAAAATTTTAAAGGAAAATTACTGAAGATGACAAACTAAGGATTTTCTGCGCAGTATCTAAACTTCCTTTACTCATGTTCCTCAGAAAGTGGCTTGTTATATGCTAAATGTTTCCTCTTAAAACATTCTCATTCACTTCACTTGTGTTCAGACTTATTTTCTTAACTAAGCTACTAATGTCATTAGCCTTTTGTTTCCAAAACCTTGCTCCCATTACCTTTTTGAAAACTATTTTAGACTTCTAGATTATTTAGACTTCCCGATTTTGCAGTCCTTCAGCTGACGGACCACCCCTCTTCCCAACACACGTACCACATGCACAGCAACTCTACCTTGCACAGCGAATGCAACCAGGCTACACAGGAGGATGGTAGGAAACCCTGAATAATATATTTCTTGTGGTAAGTGCTAGACGAAATCAGACGTGAACCTTATGGGTAATAATATTCAGGATTTGTTAAACCATTCTGACTTGCTCAGACTCTTTAAAATTGTAACAGTTTTAGGTAGAACCTTCCTCTTTAAAACACGCTCTGCCTGCTTTTAAAAACTCTCATCTTTATGCATTACATGATTAATAGCAAAAAAAAAACGGTAAAAAATGATTTCACACATCCCGCTTCCCTATCATTTACTTATGCTTAAAGCCAGCTTTTAGTTGATTTCTTTAGTACCAAAGTACGCTCTTTCTACCACCCTACTTGACCTGTCCTACTGCACACCACATTCCTCCTCACACTATTTTCTCTGCATTAACCTTTCCTCTATTCCAAACCATATCCTACGGCAACCAACACCAACTGCATCAATTGTGGACAAAGAGGCCCTTGTTCTCCGAGTAGCACAGACGGGCCTACATCGATGGAAACCGTGGTGGCCCAAAGGAGAATCAGGCCTATTGGTTTTATTCTGTTTAAAAATTAAAAGTATAAAGCGACTCACAGGTTAAGTTTTAAAAGTACGCGTTCTTGCAGTTTTAAGACGAGAAAATTCAAGTAACTTCAAGTAATTCAGCTTTTATTTCCCTGCCTTCATTTGTATCAAAGCAGCTGCTTTGATTTGTCTCCTTTCCCACCCCACCCCAGTCCCCCACCCTGTTCTGCATTTCTGGTAAACCCAGACAAGATCCCAACTGTACGTGGCTGGCACAATGAACCAGAGCTTTCCCCTTCCCAGCTCAGCAATGAATATAAATAATGCATACACATACCTATTTCCCACCTATGTTTTCACAGTGTCATTTTTGTAAATATTTAGGTAGCATGAATCTCATCAGCACAAAGAGAAAGCTTCACTGAAAACTCATCGCGGATATTTACTGATAAATCGAAAGCGCTTCTTGCATGCTTATAATTTATTTGTTTCCTTTATGAACCAGAAACTAACCGTGTTTAAACACTATAATTAACCAGGTTATGACCATGTTATGTATCCCAATAGCCTAATAGGAATATGAAAGTTAAGTACTTTTTCTTCTCACATCTATCCTCTCTGAAGCGATCCCTGCAAGAATAAAGGCCCAGGGGAGGCTGTGGGCTGGGACCCTTTGGGGCTTTGCATCAGACACGACATTGTTCTGTCGGAAGCATGCTCGCCTTCCCCACCGATCCTCACGGTAACCCTCCCAGCTGCGCTTTCCAGTTAGCTTCTTTGGAGCTGCCTTAGAAAGACAAATGGTTACTTTAATCCCATCGCAGTCAGCCTTTCCATTTCCTTAGATAAGGCGGAGAATTTCTCCTCCCCACCGCTCAATGTCGTCCTTCAGGCTTGTCGCACTGAAAGTGGTTATCGGTGGCCATGTAAATTTTTTATGTTTGATATGAAAATGGTATTCACAGAATACAGTTATTACATTTGACTTCTTTTGTCTTCTATAAACAAAGTTGTTATGCAGTAAATCATTTGCCATGTCCACTTTTTGATAATTCTATTTACAAATTTTTATAAAAATATGGTATTTACATATGTTTTGTTAATTTCTTCTAAATTTTGTTTCAGCTCATTTTAGTGTAGAAAAATACCAATCCTCAAGAGCATTTTCTTTTTTTTTCTCCCTAGGGAAGCACTACAGTGAGAGATTTGTTTCTAGATGGGCAGCTTCTGGAAAAAAAAAACCACGAAGTCACTTTTAACTCTGTGGAAAGTGTATAGCCTTGAAATCTACAATAACAATGGAAATGAGAGTGGGATAAACCAAATGAAGCCAGAAGAAAACAGGACATAGCGTATCTTCCTCCTTTTACAAAATGTGACGTAATAAATAGCTACAGCTGTAGTCCTCTGTTTCCCCAGTGTCTTACAAACACAAACACATTTAAGCATCGATATTGCCCTGCAATTTTTTTTTTTTTTTTTGACTGCTACAGCATTGGCCTCTTATATTCACATCCTTACAGAGCCCAAGTGGCGTTGGCAGCCTGGCCTTGGTGCCCGCGCAGCCTATGTTGAGCTCTGAGAAGACCGATCGTCATGGGGGCTGCCATCTGAATTCTCCGTCTCCCCTTCGGAGATGGCCTGCATCGGTGTGTTGTACAGCCTGCAGCGCACACTGTACCGGCTGCTGCTGGCTGCCGGAGGCGCCCGCGAACGCCCCACTCTCGAAGATGCTGACATGGGAAAGCTCTTGGAGGAGAATCCTTCCGCATTGACCCTGGGGGAGCAGGGGGAGAGCGGAGACAATGCGTCAGGGCTTGTCGCAGGGGGAGACTCCTCCAGGCTTTGTGGAGCATCTGTCGTCAGCTCTCCGGGAGACTTGGGCAAAATAGGACTTTTCAGAATTTCCGTGGCGGACATCCTGTAGCTGGAATCGGATCGACTGCCCTTTTTAAGGAGCAGTAGTTTAAACTCCTCATTGGATGTGTTGGACTTTTTGGCATACCTGTATATGAGCCCAGGTGACCTCTGACTGCTAATGGGAGTGCCCGTGCTGCCGGCTGGTGGCACGTTGCTGGCGGGCAGCGTGTTGCTGGCAGGGGCCTGGCTGCTAGTCCCAGACGAAGCTCGCAATCTGTTCCTTACAGAAAGGTCTCCAGAATCTTTTCTCCCGAGAACTTTCCTTTTTGATCTGTAAAACCACAAAGGAACACTCTTTTATATATTATCTTTGTAGAATAACACTTAATGCTGGTCTGGAGTTTCACAGATTGACCATGCTTTCATATTAGCTAGAGTTCTCGTAGTCCCTGTGTCAAATATTGGAGGCTAGCAGTGACTGATGGCACTTTAAGCCGTGATAGCTCTTGTGCAATGAATGAGGCACTGAGCCACAGAGTCCCTCTCAACATTGCCCAGCTCTTCCAAAACAGTGTATGCACAACCAGTTCTTTATAAAGATCATAGTGCACACAGAGTCTTAGGTAATAATAATACTCAGCGTAACGTATTCAATATCAGAAATGTATAATTTCAGTTGTGATCGCAAATTTCAGCTGAATACAAAATAGTCTAAAATTTAAGAGATATCTTCTCATCATTCTCACTACAACGACTCGCTCACCAGAGTAGAGCTGGTGGGCAGAAGGCAGGAACCACGGTGGGTAGTTTTCTTTGGAGACATGTATGTTAGAGAGAACGGCCTGATGCTGTTATCTGTCAAGTGTCCTACACATGCCATGAAGATACTCAGAGTGCACACCAGACTGTAATAAAACATCTTTTAAAAGCTGCCTTTTAGAAAACTAAACTCAATAGACTAAAGAAGGTAGTTTCAGGACAAGACTTAACCATGGAATAACCACCCTGCAGCTATCGTTAGCGGGCAACTCAGCAAGGCTGCATGTTACCATTTCCCATTGCCGCAAGGTTAGATCACCTGTGAATGACTGCAAACAGATCCTCGGTAGTACGGGGTTTGTTTGGAGATACAAAGACGTCCTCAGCGTCAGCCTGCGACTCCTCGCTCAGTGGAGACATGATGGACTCGTCGCTTGGAGAAGACTCTTAAACAAGGAAAGAGGCCACGCCGTGAGTCAGACCCCACCGCACTTTGCAACAGCACTGTTAATGCGAGGCACCAGCTTGGTTCACGACCGAGGGGCCAATACCACCAGGCTTTATCCTCTAATCTAAACATCGTGTACGTTGCATGTTGGAGCCCATAAAGGGGGCACTGCTAGGGACCGAAACTGGGATCTCCCGTTTACTGTACAGCTGTGATAATAAGACTCCTCTGTATCCAGAGTTAGTGCTCCTCCCTTTTCTCTTTTCAGCTGAAATACAGCACAAGGGGAGGAAATAAATATCAGAGAAATATGCTCTGAATACAGTGAAAAAGCATAACATAGCTTTGGGTTGGCTGGCCAGCTAACAGATATGGGGGGCTCTGTGCTTAAACCTACAGAGGCAAGCTGATTTGCAGCTCCAGCCCGCTTTTTGACTCTGCTACCAGTCACGTCCAAAGCCGCGTGATTGGGTGCAATGCCAAAGGAGTTCAAAACTGACCTTTCAGCGAAGGCTCGTCCACACCGCCCGCCGTCTCGTCTGCCCTGCTGTCATCAGAGGCACTTTTGGTTGGGATACCTGATGCGATATTGTTTTCCTGCTTGCCACTCACTTCACCAAGTGAATTCACCACTGCCATCTCTGCTTCATAGCTGATATTCCCAGGCACATGGTGGCTTACATCGGGTTGGTGCTTAAGCTGATCGCTGACAGCCGCTCCCTCAGCCTGATCTGGGCTTTCGTCCACAGGCCCAGCTTCCAGCATCCCATCACTGTCCACGGAGGGCTCTGGCTGAGCCTGCACTTGCTGAAGGTCGCGCTCTGTTTCTACTCCCTGGCCAGGTTTCTTTGCCATGTCATCACCTGTAAGGACAGCTGAGCCCTTCTGAAACCCATCCACGGAGATGGCATACATCTGATTCAGAGCGCTTTCCGGCAAGCACTCAGTGGCCGGGTGCGTTTGGTCCTTCTCGGATTTTATTTCAACCAGACCCACGCTTGCTGAAGTTACAGCTTCTCGCTCGCAGCTGTTCTGCCCGCTGAAAGAGGAGCTTTTCTCTAAAGGTGGCTTTCCGGGGCCTGCTTCTGCTGGGGAAGCGTCAATGTACGACATTATGGCCTCCTCCGTGGAGTACTGGCGTGACACTGGTTTCTTAGCTAAGAGTGGCCTCATTTTGCCTAGAGAAACATCGGTCGCCATCAAGGCGGTCTCCTGTATGCAGAGCAGGTCTGGGGTGTTGCCTTTCTGTTTCCCTCCTTCAGGCTTGTTGACTGCCCGGAGGTGGACAGACTTGAGAACGGAGGGCGTGATGGCGAGGGCGGAGGGAGGGCTGGGATGCAGGGCTTCCCCAACCGCGCTCTGCTTGCTGTGGCTGAAGGCATGCAGCTGGTGCCTGTGAGCGAAGGGCTTGCTCAAGACGTTGTGAAGAGCACTTAGGTCGAGGTGAGTAGGAGGTATAATCGGAAGTTCGAGGTCTTTGCTCACTGAGGCGGTGCCATCTTTCGAGAGCGGCTGCTGCAGCGACGACTTCCTCTCTGGTACTTTTGGCTTCCTCTTGCTTCCCCCTGGAGACAAAGGTCCCGAAAAGAAAGCAGTCGGAAAAGAAGAGGTGGGTGTCTCCGACTGGCTGGAGTACACCCTGGCGGGGGCGGATCACCACGCCAGCTTCTC
>NW_009603894.1:12259-23131 GCF_000690535.1 Cariama cristata
CTAACCCCGCCAGCTTCTCGGGTGAGGCCAGCTTAAACTCGTTATCAACCGAAGGGAGGGATGGGGTGGTGGCTCGTGACCCGGACTGCGATGTCTGGGATTCGGAGCTCTCCGGTGACTTGATGCACTCTATCACTGTAGTACCCGTAGCGGTGCTCGAATTGGACAAGGACCTGTAAGGATCACTGGATTTCAAGTCGTTCAGAAGCCAGAGGTCTGCATAGTGAGGTTGTTCAGCACCTTCATCTTTAAAGGAGGGGATATCGGTGGTGTCAAACGGAGTGTCCTTTAACCCGCCGTCACCCTGGTTTGCCCAGGGGAGCTCCTGCTTGGCTGGCAGGTTGGAGCCTTCGACTCGGGAAGGTGTATTTGAAAACTCAAGGGGCAGCTTCATCTCCCTGGCGGTGTGAGAGATGTGCTGCCCACTGCTGATCTTTGGTTCTTTCTTGTCAGGAAGGTCGGTGCTGCCCTCTGATTTCCTCAAAGACGAGCTCCGTTTTGGTGGGGCTGGCTTTGCCTTTGGTTTCTTCAGTGAGATGCTCTGCCGTCCCTGCCTCCTGTGACTCATGCACTCCTGCCAGGCGCAGTCAGCCAAGCTGGAGGTCACGCTCCCAGTCTGGTCGCTCTCGGAGCCCGGGGCTGCATAGTTGCAAATATAATTTTTATTACCCTTGAGACCGCAGTCAAAGTGCATGGAGGTATAGTATCCTTCGGTATCCACAGAAAAGTGTGAGCTAGTGTCTGCCTTGTCAGAGGGGGTCTTCTCAAGGAAGCTGTCGTAGGTGGCCATGCTGGTGAAGCTGGGGCATTCCAGGCTGTCCGCCTTCAGGCGCTCGGGGCTGAAATCCTGGTGACAGGAAGCGTCGTGGTGATGGTGCAGGTAGTTCCACTCGCTGTCACTCGTGTTGCTGTTGTTGGGGTCATCCAGTAAATCTGCCACGGTAGAGGTGAAGGAGCTCGCCCTGTGGCCCCTGACCTTGTCCGTGTGGTCACCAAACTGCTCTGTGATGAAAACGTTGGAGTCCTCATTGGCGTTGGGAGCGGTGTTGAGCGACAGCTCCGAGTCACAGTGCGAAGAGCCCGTCAATGGAGGAGAGGCAGCAGGAGGAATGGTTTCGGATGTCTGGGAGGGACATGTGGAGCTGCTCCCACTCCAGTTGCCACTGGAGGACTGGTGATCATCTTTCTGGTCCATGTGGCTGCTGAGCAGGACTCCTGCCGTGGAGATAGAGTGAATGGGGCTCCCGAAGGTGTCCGAGTTGGATGAAATCTCGCAGCTGCCTGAATCGGCCATCCTCGACAGCCGTGATCTCCCCCTCTCACCAATGCTGTGTTCGGGGCTGTGCAGGTGTTGAGGACAAGTTAAACCGATGGGCTGGCGCTCTTGTGAACCCTGCTTGCTCAAGACCTCCTTCCCCTTTTTCGGGATCCTCTCCTGGCCAGGTAGGAAGCACTCCGCTTCGTACCCTGCACTCTTGGTGCTGGCATCCTGATGGCCCTCGCTGGCCCTGGCGCCCTCGCGAGGAAGGCTCCGCGAGCGGATGCGGTTGCTTACAGTGGCAGGGGAGCCGTTGTCCGCCAGCACCAAGATGTTGCCGGCAGAGTGGGAGAGGGAGGCAATGACACTCTGTCCCCTCTGGGCACGGATCCGCCGCCGGGAGGGAGCGGCTATCAGGATTTCTTCCGTTTGGCACTCTGAGTCCCGGGTCCCCGACCTCCTGCTGCTGGAGCCGGAGAAGTCCGGGTTTGCGTGCACAATCACATTGCGCTCTCTTGCCACCGGCGACTCATCTGAATCTAGGACACACGGAAAGCCGGGTGAGTGGGAGACAGCTCCACATTTCCTGGCACGAGACAGCCCGCGGAGCAACCCAAGAAGCATTATCTGCTGTATTCTTTCTTTATTAATCTTGCTGAGCATTGGACCAAATTTAACTTTGCTATAAAGCGTATATAAGGCAGACCTCATCCCGGTGAGGTGGGAAAATTCTCCTAGTCCTGCAATGTGATCTCAGTTCTCCTATTTCTGCAATGTGATCTCATGTGGAGCTGATCTTGCTGTGGTAAATATTAAGATAAATATTAAGTTTTCAGGTTTTGTCACTCTATTTCAACTAGTTAAAGACAGTTTTCAGGAGTGACTGCTGGACAAAACACTTTGTGAGCTTCTAAAAATAATTCTATTTTGACTACCTGTCTGTTCAGAATTTCCATTATCTGCTTCTTTACTACCAAGAATATTTGCAAGGCAACAAGATCTTTCTTTCATAGGTTCTCTGGTTGCTTATTCCCTATGATAAACACATTCCTTCTGCTTCCCATCAAGTTTCACGGCAACGGACCGAGATACCAGAGCCATCTTCAGGTGCAGATGAACATTAAGAAATAACGATCCCGTTGTTAGTTTCATTTTGGGTTAATGCCAATTTTGCACCGGATTTGCCCTCAACAGAGTTGCTCCTAATTTACCTGGGACAAAAAGTGAGGTAAGCCGCTTGATTTCAGGCAAATATCCTTGGTAATAAAGAATGAAAAGAAGGAATCGAGGATGAATGTGATAAATAAAAGGAATGTTTAGCAAAGTTTCCCGTAGGGTACCAGCAGCTGTCCCTAAGGCAGATACCCAACTGCTCATCTGAGTGAGTTATCTGGCTGTTGTGACAGCTCATCATCACTTTGCTGAGCAACATCTGTCAGTTCTTTACCTTAAGCTCCCCTCAGACAAGAAAAAACTTTCACTTAATCTAGTTACTTTTTATGCACATAACTATGGGTTCATAACAGAAATAAAATGGAAAAAAAAGAACTGATTAACATTTACACGATAAGAGCTGAACATGTACATCTATATTACTCAGTAAGGCCCCCGGTCCGTCAAGGCCATATGGAGTAATATAGCTTTGCTTACTGTAGTAAATCAAAAAAACAAACCACGTAATTCCCAAACTCCACAAGCATTTACGCTTTCGAGATTTCGTTTCTTTGGAAGGCTGGCTACCAGCTCATATCCCTGCAATTTAAGTTGGTTAGAAAGCTATCTACGGAAGATTTGTATTTATACTACACCTATTTCTTGTTGCACTCTTCTGGGGATGCCAGAGATGGTTTTCCTCCTCCTCAACTTTCGTCTCCGCTGTAGTACAGATTGTGAATGAACAAGAGAGCAGCGTATACTAGCCTCTCTGTCAAAACCAACTCCTGCAACCCATAAATAGGTCTCATTAGCCTTTAGAAATAGTAAACAAATTTTCATGGCTGGAACACAGTGGAGGTATGTGAGCTTGGATTAAGCCTGTGAATAAACATAAGGGAGCCCTTATGTAGCTCTTATGTAAATTATATCACAGTATATCACAGTTTTACATCTAATTCCAGCTCCCCCTCAGCAGCCTGGTCTGCCAAAAATAACAGAAGGCATAAAAAAAAAAAAAAAGACAAGAAAAGAAAAGAAAATCAGGAAAGAAAATAGAGTTGAGAGCTCTTGGTAACAGGGCATCTTTCTTACAGCTATTTATCCATCTGTCATAGGGAGAATGACAGTAACTTGTCTGCAAAGCATAATCTGTTCAGCTATAGCCTGACTAATTTTAAGCAACTAAGCGTAAGAAAACAATTTAAGGTTATAACACCATATTGCAGTAGTTGGGCACTTCTTAGGTGAAGAATATGCCAAGGGGGCTAACATTTCAAAAAGGAAGGAGACAGCTAAAATGGCGCCAAGTCCCCGTGCAAGTTTAGAGAGCATTCTTCATGACGATGACACACGGCCAAGGGTGACATAAACGGGAGGCTGCTACTTATTTGTGTACATCAGTAAGTGGCCGGATTTTCGAAAGTGTTCAGCACACAGCAGGATGCGTGGGAATCGACTCTGGGAATCGGGTCACGCAGTCCGTCAAGATCCTGTTTGGATTTAGGAGCCCAAGTTCATGGGTACATTTATTTATGACCACAGTTACACAGAATAGGCGAGAATTCCTCGTTTTCTTTAAGTTTCCATGGCATTGACACAGGGAAGGGTCTTTCAGTTAGTTTTTTACGCTGTGTTGTCACAATAGAGTTAAAAGGAGGCCCACCAGAAGACCAGTGTCCATCTGCGCTGTCTTTTTGCACAACTGTACACTCATGCTCTCTAAAGTTGACTTGAGACAGGTCGGAAAAAATGTGCCAGGTCCATAAAAACACTAACATAAGGATCACTGGTACAGTGGTTTGTAATCTTAAGAAAAACGAACAAACTAAACCAAACAAAAGGAGAAAAAAAAAATCCTGATAAGAAGCTCTATTTTAATAGCGTATAATTATAGAAAACATAATTATACACAGACATACACGTACATATTACACTACATAACAATGTAAAACATTAAAAAGTAACTTTCTTGTAAAAGTTCTTCTTGAAATCTACTACAGTGAAATAGAGGCTTCAGACAGATGTCCTGTAACCACCAATGCCCCTGGAATAAGCAGAGGAAGAACTTTCTTTAATATGGAACAAAAGTGCCGTAAACTCCAACAACAGTAATTTTCAAAAAAGTGAACATTTCTCAGGGTTGGGAGAAGCTTAAAAAATAAAAACAGAGAACTGAAAGCAAACTCTTTGAAACGAAAAATCAATCAACATCATTGCTGGTTTTCCAGCAACTGTGAGTTTAGCCAAACATGCTCTGTGTGCCAGATGCACGGGGGTCATCTCCGAGAGGAAAGTGGAAGAGGGTATATCCTCCCCGTGACGCATACAAATTATTCCCATTAGTGCTAATGAGAATGATACACATAAACATCCAGAAGATTACATACCATTCTTGATCTGTAAAACTGATCAGTGGAAATTTGGTTCCAATGTATGGCAGGTGGAGTCTAGGCAAAAATGGCTATTACTGGAAAAGTTAACATTGGTCCCAGACCTAATTCTCTGAACTGCATTAGGTGACATCAGCCATGTTAGGGTCCTATACTGAATCTAGAAAGAGCATCATTTTAACGCCAGCTTTACCTCATGGGAACGTGCCATGCTATCTATGATTTTGCATGGGGATTTCTATCGGCAGTGCCCAACCTGCAACCTTGACCAGCTGGCTCCCAACCTCCAACCCGGCAGGGTCTACACAGGCAACTCGGCCGCCTTTCCTCCCATGGGGCCCCGACTGGCCAGAAGCACCATCCCAGTGGCAGGGACACCCATTTCTGGCTGCCACCTCCCTGGGCGGGCAGAGCTGGAGGCACTGTGCAGCGTCACTGCCGCTGCTGGGATGGAGGGGAACAGGGACCACGTTGACGTCACCAGGAGGATTCATGCAGCTGATGGTGGAGGAGATGGGGACTTGTCACCGTGACACTGTAGGACAGACGTGCTGCAAGCCCAAAAGCCCAGAGCCCCTTGGTTGGGGGCTGAAGCTGGACTGTGGGTATGCAGCCCTCCCCAGCACCATGGTGAAGCCCCAGCCTGTCTTGCAGGATGGTTGGGCACCACGGATAGACATGTGAAAGAGTAATGTGATGTGAGGGTCTGTGACCTCCCCCCCAAGCCCCCAGTTACTGGGAAAACAGAATTAAATACAAATATTTTCCCTGGGGAATGAAAGGTAACTGAAAGCTCCCTGCTTTTTTCCTGATTGTTTATATTCAAGTCGATAACTGTGGAAGTCAGCCCATTTTATGCTCTTACATTAATCAAAACTTGGTGTGAAATATTATTGAGGAAAACTCAGATCAACTTTATGTTTACCATAGCCCTCTGGAAGGAGAGAAAGAGAAAAAGAGAAAGAGAAAAACAGCCTGATTTTTGATTCTGGAAATAAGTCATCTATCACATTTAACAAGCGATATACCTGCTGCTTCTATAAACTAATTCTCCTTCAAATAAATCTAGTCAAATGTATCCAAATGTTATAGAAGTAATAGAAAATGCCATTACTATACCTTCAGCATAGCTGCATGTAAAGAGATCTCAGAGCGATGGTTTGCATGCTACACAGTCATGCCTCGCATGTTTAAAGCACTGCAAATAGTAGCCTACATTCTCTAGTTTCTCTTCTCCTGCTACACATGATAATCATATGATTAATTTTGGTGGCTTTCTGCATTATTTCAGTCAGCTACATTCAAAAAGTTATTTGAGGTCTTTGTAAATACAGACTGTAGGTTATATACACAACAAAAGTACATTGTTTATACAGGGAACCAGTGTTACGTTACACTCTATAACACGACTCCGAAAATATGGGCCAAATTAATCCTAGAAGTGGCTTCAAGTGAGTCCAGTGGTCATGCATAAGGGATGAATTTAGCCCACTGTCTTCCAGAAACTAAATCCTCAGGCTAGGGTCTTTGCCCCCAGACTGCACAATCCCATGACTTCAAATAGATTAAACAAAATAAGTACTTGACCTCCCTTGAACCATGCAATAAATACAAAAAGAAATAGAAGAGATTTGTACCAGTGACATTGATGGGGATAATGCAAGAAGAAATCACTTGGGCATCTTGTTTCATTTTCTCCTCTGGAGTTGGGAGAGGTAGTGCTTTACTCCAATTAGTTTGTTTATCCAGTGTAGAAGGGATATTATGTATTGGATTTTTCGGCCTCTGCCCTAACATGACATCTGTGTCTTCGTCCTCGGGTGGATGGGACTGCAAATGAATACATTCAAAATCAGTGTCTCCCACTCAGGCACACGAGGCTAATTTTGAAACAAAGCAGACACACAGATCAGAAATCAATTACAGGGATGCAAGGAGGAATCGTTCTAGCTAAGTCACACAGCATAAGCTATTCTCCAATGGAAAAACAACATCCTGCTAATAGGAGAAAAATACCTGAACATAACTGGAATTCAGCACATTTACGGTGACATTTACAGGACATCTCCTCCGTCAGAAGGGGCACGTCCTGCATTCGTGGGTAGCTGTTGCAAGCGTGCCCTCAATTACCATCAGCGTTAAACATGTGGGCCCTCGTTTGCATCCGCAGCCTTTTGAACATCCGAGATCGCTGATTGCTAGCGAGGACTGGCCCCATATAACCATTCCATGAGGACAAGCATCAGAAGGCCCAAAGTTTTAAAGAAGATGCCTCCGTACTTCAGAAAAACATTTGCATTTCATTTTTACAAACTCACACCATGAGCAGACCAAAGTTACAGCCACCCAGCAGCTCTGCGGTGGGAAGCGGCAGGCACGGGGGACAGTGGCCAAAGAGAAGAGCAGCCACCACCAGAAGAAATTCAAAAGGTTACTTAGAAACCATGCACGTTTTTACAGCATGCTACGAGAAGTGCTAGATATGGAAGATAAAGAAACGGAGAGAACAGTAAACTGCATGGAAGAAGCACAGATGGTTTGTTTTCTGTTGGAAGAAATAACAAATCCCCCAACAACAACCTGTCTTGCAAAGCTGCTGTAATTTCACCTAGTAAAAGAGAAATAAATTAAGCACGTTTTCATGTGGTGCTGGCTACCAACTTGGGTTTGGGGAGGTCTCTTTGTTTGCAAAAAAAAAGTTTCTATTTTGTTTGGAAGGGATGGAGGGGAGAAACACTTACCTTTTTCTGCCTAATTTCCCTCCCTTTTCCCATTAAATCATTCTTCTATAAGCTGTGACAACTCTTCGACCAGCCCAGGACGTCTGTCTGTCTCTCGGTTTTTAAAAATGAAGCGCAATCCCTTTCAGGCCGGCTTTCTCTTCAGTCCTGAATTCCCAGCTGCTTAACTACCAGCCTTCCCCCTCATGCCTCCTGTTTACACTTCATTTGCCAGTTTTAGTTTCGGTAGCAAACACGGTGAAGATAAAATATTGCTCTCTGGCTCCTTGGCAGGGCGTTGAGCAGGCGGGTGTTGAACACCGCAGGATGACGCCCGGGCTGCCATTGTACTTCTGCCATTCCTCCGCCCAGGCTGCTCACAAATCCCAGAGGAATTAACTGTCTCAGGCTTGCCAAACAGCATTTACACCCCAGCCCCAAAAGCATTTAAGATCTTAACTTGGCAGCTACTATTTAAACTGTTGGAGGGCACTTACCTCGCCAGTGTCACCTCCTGCAGCACCCCCAGACCCGAGCCAACGCACGCTTCCTCCTCCTCCCACCCGCAGCAAACCCCCTTTTCCCACGTAGGATTTCAGTCAAACATCGCAGCTTTCTTTCTGCCTGCAGCTTTTGTGCCGATCCCCAGCAGACGTGAATAGCTCATATAAACTTCAAGCACAAAAGACTTTGTTTCCTAGGTAACTGCCCCCCCCCCAAAAGTTTGATGCATGCATGCAAAAAAAACCTCAACCCTTGCACGCACGCATGGACACACACACACACACACGCGCGTGGATACACACACACACACACACACACACACACACACACAGAGGCTGTATTTGTTGCCGATTTCTCCCCTGGATGACAATGAAACCCTGGACAAAGCGGGCAAAGTGACCCTGGCTGCCAGAGCTCCTCCTCTCCATTGGCATCACCAAATGGCCAGAGAATAAATACCCACTGTCATGCTGGCATTGCCCGAACAATTTCTTACTGTTTAGGAAAAAAAGAAGAAAAAGGGGCAGTTTGGCAAAAAAATTGTAAGAGAATGAAATGCAATCATTAACACTATTGAGTCTGTCCCAGTTCAGACCTTTAAAAGGAGGTGATACGAGGAGGTGGCCTCATGGCCACGAGCTCCTGAAACCCATCCAAGGTCAAGAAAGAAAGAAGGGGGAGGGAAAAAAGTCATTATTGTGTCTTACTGACGTGAGAAAAACAGAAAAAGCTTCTTTTAGCGCAGTCACGTTAGCAAGTGAAAAGCAAGCAAGAGGAAGGGTTAGGATCTGGAAGGGAAAAGAGTGAGACAGGGCTGTTAGTTGCTTGTTTTTCCAGTACCTTTCTACTCCAGGGGGTCATGTGGCAACACTCAATTGGGGAGGGCGAACGGGTGCTGTTAAACTATAAATGTGAAATGTAAAAAAAAAAAAAAAAAATTAAAATTAAAAACATACACAAAACGTTTCTGGTAAAAAAACATCATTTTTGTCTGGATAAATTAGCATCAGAGGCAAAACAAGCTGAGATTTCCGCCCTGTTTCCTACTGATGGGTTCATTCCCCAGAAGAGTCTACAAAATGCAGCTCAAGCAACTGTGCCCACAGAGTGGTCTGGACCCCTGTGAAGTCTGTGCTGATTTTGCTTACTCACATTAGAGAAAACTGCAGTGAAATTGGTTCAACCTCCTTGTACGGACATGCTTAGATTGTCCCAAGAACGCCTTGTATTGATTTCATAACTCAAACTGGAGCTACGCCTGGAGCTGAAGCAGCGCAAGGTAGGTATCCAATTACATTATAAACGATCTATTTCATAATATAAGGGAAAATTTTTGCATGAGGTATTTAAGTAATGGCTGGTCCTGAGGGTGGTTTATCAAATACATTGATTGCTAAGGTTTTCTGATGCCATCATTAGATTTCGAAGGTTGCGATCATTGTGTCAGGGTGACAACGGCCAATTGGCTTTTTGTCACTTTTTGTAACTCTTGAAAGGACAAAGAGCCGTGCCCACAACATCCTAGGTCTTGCTGAATCCCTGAACCTCTTAAATCCTCTTCTGGCAGAAACTCTGGTTTGTTGCAATGTCCTGTTGTCAAAACCGAGGAGCGAAGGATCACTTCTTTTGAAATAGGAAGTAAAAAACCACAAAGAGATACAGAAAACAGGTCTGTTGATCACACTGGAAAGCTCTAGCACGTGTTTCTCGGTGGGGTTTATTATCTCTCCCTGCATTAGTTAGCAGACCTGCCAAATAATCCTACCAACACTTTTCCTCCCAATCATTATCAACACTGCCATGATGGATGAACTTCAGACCTCAAGTTCGAAGGACTTCGCATTATATTCTCTAAAAAGAAAAGCTGTGGTGAGTCTCAAAAGGCCTAATTCTCCGTCTTGTCCTACTCTCTTCCTAGACACGCAACACCTCCTGCTTTGCCCTGGTCCCATGTGCAGGACTAAAACCACGGGAAGCCTCCAGTTGAGCTGCCCATAGCCTTACAGGAGAGCAGAGGGGGGAAACCAAAAGAGGAGTGTTCCTAGTTAATGTTTCCAGCAGGTTAGTTTCTACCCAGTGCAAAACCAGTTCTCCCGAGTTGGGAAAAGTCCTTATCGCAGGAGAAACCCCTCTGTCCATGCAACAAAGGCTGTGGAGATACTGAATACATCAATCAGTTCAGTCTGCTCTTCAGATACCCAAGGATGATTTCACCCTTGGTCCGCTGGTGGAGTTTCCAGTCACCTGCTCTGAGCAGATGGCCTGCAGCTAATGGGGTCACAATTTGAGCCGGAATTCAACTTCCTTGTGGAAGGTGTCGGAGGATCTCTGGGGAGGGTTGAGACGAAGGAGGCAAATGCTGCTGAGGTGACAAGAGTTCAGGACATGAAAATCTTTGCAATGTCCCACAAAGGCCTATGATGGTCCTAGTCAGCGCATAAGGAGAAGAGGACGGGAGGGACCTCCCGCCCCAAGCTCTGAGCACAGCTACATGCACAAGCTGCTCAGGGGCAAACCTCCCTGGGAGAAATAGCAGGACCTTGACTTTGGCCTCGGCGAGAGTAGTGTGGGCTACAGCCAACACAAGCAAGGTCTGGCTACCCATCTGTCTGTCCTGGCGGAGCAGGGCTTTCCTACCTCCCCCGTGTGCCGCTCTGCCTGACGCCTCCGAGAAAACACCCGTCCGGTTACGCATACCCACAGCCATCACTTGATGTGCCGAAGTCTCAGGTCTCTGTTTAAGCATGGCAGGACAAACTTCCTAGGTAGGTTCCTACCATGAAGAGGCAGGACAAAAAATGGAGGTGACTGGCAAAATTTCCATTCCCGCTGTCACAGTGGTGCT
>NW_009603894.1:23162-44531 GCF_000690535.1 Cariama cristata
GCTGGTTCCCCCGCTACCTCGCCAAGGGGTCCTGAGGTCACCCACTGCCTGTTCCCACATGATGCCCACCGCTGGGCAGCCAAGACACGCTGGGGCATAGCAGCAGCCTCTGCATTTCGACACCTCCATGCTGCCAGAGGCAGAGAGTTGCCGCTCTTCAAATGTTCTCATTCACTCAGAAGACTAGAATATCTCTAAATGCCCTGAGTAAACACGTAATTAAGCAAGAAATTATTATTATATACCCAAGGCTGTTCTGGTCTGATGGGCAAATCTGCAGTTAGGCGGTTTTCAAAGTGAATTTCTTTTGTGTGGGTGTGCTTGGCAAACAGTAACAGTGATAATCAATCTGTTAAATACAAAGCCAGAATACTTTAAATAGGCATTTTTCTTTAATGGTCTAAGATTGCTTTGAAACCAAACTGGTGCGTAATTGCTTGAATAGGGATTTATTCTGCAGTCACTGACAAATGTGAGCATCTTTATTTTCTGAGCTATCCCATCAACTTCACTTGCAGCAGTGCCATTGTGCTCGTGAAACTGCTTTGCAGTAAAAATCTTGGTTGCATATGCACGTGATCTGATTTCTGAGTGCTCCGCATCTCTTTGATGTGAAAGTCTGGTTTCTGTGCACTACAATACAAAAGTCAGATATCCAAGTCTGAACTAGTTAACTGGGCTTCCCCTATAGACAAAGAGAAAGCAGCATAGCCGCAGCGCAATTCAGCTCACCTTCCTTCAGCACCTAACTCAGGGTGAGATGAACCACCCCTGAATACTCTCCCCACTGATTTTAGGAAGAGCCTAGCGTTACTTGGGAGATACAATTCACCCTTTTAGTGAATGAAAATCTTAAACCCCATCAGTGCAGTGACAAAGAAGCAATTTAGCAGTCGACAAACTTGCCAGTCTGGCAATTTATGGGCCTGCCCCATTTATTGTCCCAGAGCTGGGATCTGGAAGAAGAAATGAATCGGGCCAACAACAGGACAAAAATGCCACTTCAGCCCCTCTTCTGTTCTCCATCCCCCAGAGCTTTGAGATGTCACTGTTGTTCGGGATCTTCAAGACATAAGGGAAGACTAGTGCAAGAAGCATCATTTGCGCTAAATCATGTACCTTGCCTGCCTTACCTATAGTGACAGCATTACAGGAGATACTGGGATTGCAAAGTTAGTGCTCGGGGCGTACTGAACACAGTGCAATGGCAAGGGGAAAAACATAAACCCAAGAATAAAGAACTAATTTTTCTTCAGGTAATTAAAGATGCCTTGAGAATGCTCAAGCCTCATCAAGAGAATTTATCCTCAACGTGGTTGTCAAATTCAGGCACAGCTGAGTTGATTCCTTCCCCCTCAGCGGTGTTTGACCATGCAGGCAAGGTGTTACCTCGCAGGACACCTCGGTGGCGGGGTCACAGCCCCCAGCAGCACAGGGACCCGTGCTGGCCATGCCGCACAGCCTTGGCAAGGACAGGCGGTGGCCAGCAGCACAACACTCTTCTTCAGAGGATTATTTTTGACTCCTGCCTAAAAGCTACAGCTAACAGAAAGCAGAAGGGATCAATATTATTTCTGACTTCAGGCTTCTGTAGCACTGAGTGGGGGGAAATTTCCTTCCCAAGCTGACCTTCTGAATAAAGTGGGTGGTATTCACCCAAGCAGAGCATCAGCATGTAGCTTCAGCATCTGCAAGCTTCATGTATGGTCTGTTTCCAGCAGCGAACAGAACATACATACACGATGCTTTCACCCTGCGTGAGCACAGAAATAATAGGTACTTATTAACAGTACATCCTGCCTTCTCGTTTGAAAGCAATCATTCATGGACTGGAAAGGTAACATGTAGAGTAAGCGTGAACTAGTGTTTAATCCCACATTCGCATGAGTTGACCACTGACTCCTTCCTGCGTGAGACCTCCCTGTCTCCCTTTCTCTGCCTATAAAACAGAGAGCCTGCTGCCTCATTACTCACAGGAGTTAAGGAAAATGGTATTGATTTACATGTTGGAAAAATTAAAGGTCTGGTAAAAGGAGAAGAAATACTAATAAAAGGTTAGCAGTTTTTCAGTGTTTTCCAAGCACAGTTGGCTACTTAATTAGAAATTAATGTTCGTACCTATACAGCAGCTTTCTTATCAGTCAACTCTTGCTGAAGAGAAAATCATGGGAACATTTCTGACCATGCTATTTCTGCTGCAAGACACAACCCTCTTCACCTGTCTACTTCCAAGGTTTATATTTCCATACATTTCATTCTCCTTACATTTTTGTTTTATCTGCTTGTGGGTGTTTTCTTTTCTTTTGGAGCATCACAAATGTGATCTGTTAAAGCACTGTCAATCCTTTAACGATTAAGGTACTGCTCCAATGTTTTGACAAGGGAAAGACAAAAATAAGACGTGTTTTCTGACAGAAGTCATACCACACATGGCATTCCAGCAGATGAAGGTACAAAATAATCATCCCACGATACAGGGTAGTAGGTATTAAGCTCATTGCACAAATAGTGCTATACAAGTTCATTCTGATGAATAGTGCCAGGTGGGTTTTATTGCTAACAGCTAAAGGCAGGATTTGCATATAGAAATTGCGTAGCTCAACTCGTGTCCTATTTTTCTGAGGCTTCATATGGCTTCAGCACAAAACTGCGTGCAAGTTGTTTCATACATGTGCTTCCCTTTCCTGTACAAAGCAATCTAAAGCAGAGCATATTTTTGAAATGGCAGGGAGATGGAATAAAGTTACCTGATGCATTATTTTCCCTTCACATTTGCTCTGGCTGAGGTCACAGGGAGAGGCAAAGCCTGGCTGGAAAACAGCCTCCTGCTTCTTGTCCCTTAGATTTCTGCTCGAATTATAATTACGAACAAACTGACACTGAACTTTGTGCAATTGTGAGTGTGATTTTCCAAATACTGAGTTCCTTGCTCCATCTCCCTTGTTTTATTACAACAGCTGTGCCACGAGGGGTTTGAGAAAGTGTGGTCCCATGACATTCTGAACTTGAACACTGAGATTTCGGGGCCTGGCCGAAGGGACTTGGGGAAACCAGAGAAAGAATAAATGCAGAGAAAATGAAAGAGCAGGCTGAAATGCAGTTGGAATGACACAGCATCTTCATGCTCAGTGACTGGCCTCAGCCGTGCTACAGGCAGGGTTGTCATGGAAACTTGTGTAAGGAGTATTTCCCTCATTTTAGCAAGTCCCTAACTTCCTCGTACTCTCCTCAGCTTAATTTTGGTTTGCTTTGTTTGTTTATTCATTTTTTTTCTTCATTGGCAAAAAAGCATGAATGAATGATACTTATAAACGTGTTTGGTTGTATAGTTCTTCTGTGCAGAGAGACTAAGTACGCTTGAGTTTTTCAGCTTTAAAGATGAATGACTGGGATGGATAGGAAAGTAAAATCATGTCTGCAAAACCAGGAGGGGCACGGAGAAAGGGAGGGAGGAAGCAGTGCTTACTCTTTCTCACAGTTTAAGAGCTAGAAGGGATGTGATGAAATTACGAGGCATCAGGCTTGAAACAAACAAAAGATACATTTCCATACAGATTGTTAAAGTCATCGTCACAGGATGCTGTTGAGGCCAAAGGTGTAAATTTGCTAAAAATACGGATTAAACAAGTTTCAAAAATCAACGCAGACAGGTTCCTTGGTGGCTATTATTCTATGTTTGATCTCTGGCTCAGGAGCTCTGTAACCAATTTCTGTATGAAACTGGAAGGATCAATCATGGGACAATAAACAGCATAAACCATGCCCTGTTCTTATACTCTGTCCTGAAGGATCCCGTTCTGGCCTCTCGGCCCAGTAGACCTTTCATCAGACAAACCAGGGCAGTTCCTGTAACAAGAGAGATTACAGAGCTAACTCCAAACCTGTCTTGCCTAGGACACCAAAGATCCTATGTCATTTCTAGTTCTCTATTTCTTCTCCATGGCAAAATGATCCTGTGACGGAACAGTCCAAAACGTCCCTCCAGACCCATTACACTGGTGTTAGTCGCTTTGGATTTGAACTCATTTGGTCTTTCTTAGAATTTCTGGGACTTTGGCATCTTCCTCCCTGTAACGATAGTCATGCTGAAAAGTGAATCTTCATCTGTTGTGGTTGGTTTTCTCTAGCCTTACTATACAATACGCAAGACCTTTGGAAAAGCTCATAGCCACCGAATTGGTAGCAATAAAAACAGCATCCAAAAGGTACAAATGTGGAAGCCTTGGCGGGTATCAGATGTAGGTGACCTGTTTTTCAGTAGCTTTCAGTAGTGACAGTTCTCACAAGTCTCACAGGGGTAATTTAAACATTTCTCAAAATCAAGCCACTTATTTCAGTACCTTAATGGACGCATTTCACTTAGATGGTCAGTTTGGAAAAGTCAGCTTCTGTAACTTTTAAAAATTTCCCAGCTTCTCGTTGATCCCTTTCCTAATTTAAAAGAAACAATCCCTTTCCTAATTCATAAGAAACACCGAAAGGGGCTTCTATTACTGTTTAGTATTGCTTTCGCCAGCACCTTTCCAATGCATCAGAAAATTGGAATACACAATAGACTGCTATGCCATGAATAAAAATTCTTGTGAGATTTAACATCTTTAGTTCATTGACGAATGGATGATACAATCGACTGGCACTGGATATCAAACATTACCGACAGTCCCTGAAGCCGATATGCATTTGCAGATGTCAAAAAACTTATTCCAAAAAGGGCAAGCTAGCCAATAACAGCATTCTCAGCTTTCTCTTGTAATGATATCATTAAGTCATGAAGGCTGGCACAATATCAATTAGCTGTTCATTGTTGCAGTGTCTTCTAAAAATCTCTGATTAACCTTCTGCCAGACAGAGCATTCATGTGCAGCTTCATCTTGCCTTATTCTCTCTGATTTTTGGAGTTGCCCCCACGAACACAGAATTCTCTCAGAAATGGGTCAAGGCACTTTGAAGTACTCTGGCCCTGGTGTATTTGCAATTACCAAAGCAGAACATTGCCAGATGCCTTGAAATCGATAGGACAACAGCCTCCAAGCAGCTCTTGTTTGCTCCTCCTTAGGGGAACACTGAACCCGGTCAGCTTCCAAAAGAAGGACTGATATGGGTGGGCACAAAGCTTAACATTTTCCCACTTGAAAAGAAAAAGGTGGACTTGCTGATAAAGCCAAGACATCTGCATTCAACATGACTTAATTTTACCAATACAGGACAGAGGGTTGCTCACTATTTATTATTATTTTGTGTTCCACAGATGGAAGTAATGTCTAAACCACACTGGTTGTTTTCCAAACACAGCAAAGATTCTGACCTTTCACTGCTGAGTATGCAGTTTCAGAAGACATGCCTTGTTCCCCATCTGATACTAAGAGAGCTTTATGTTCAATATACTGTCCAAATTATTATCTGTAACTAGTTCCGATCCGTGGGATCACGTGGGGTCATAGCGTGAGGTGACCTCTCCTTTACCTTTCAATGACCCTACAACAGCATTAGCTTTGATGATGACTTACAAAGAAGAAACAGGTAAACCTGTCTCTCCTTTCTGTCTTTCAGCTGTTTTCTATGCTGTCCCTTAACATCAGGATAGCTTCTTTCACTTGAATCATAAGGCCTGCAGATTTAACCAGTTCCAAGCCTGCAGTGATGGTGATGTTTTCCTCGAAACCATCCACATAAGCAGCCAAAAAGCCAGAATAGTCAAGCTAATCAAAACCTTATCATGCATTTCATGCTTTCAAATGAGAAACAGAACTCCTATGGACTGGCTAGCTGACGTTTTGGTCCCTGGACAGGTGCTGTGACTCCTTTACCATTACAGTATTTCCATATGGTTAATATAATGGATTAGGATGAATGTACTTGGATTTTTAAGCTAAGTAAGTAACAATTCAGCAGCTACACACTTACAATGTGCTCATGGGTGTAGCATCTATGTAGATGCCAATGTCCCTGTACCTGCAGATGCAGGGCAGAGCTATCCCTGCACTGGGGGCTGGCATTAGATATATGCATCACTTAAAAGTCGAATCCAGGTCTGCCCTGTGGAGTTTAAACTGGTTTGAGGAATGCAATGGCTCTTAGCACAGGGCAGAACGTAGCTACTACGGCATTTTCATGGGTCAAACACCCAGAGCCACAGAGGTACCGAAATGAAACCGCTGGGAATTATGGACCCAGTCAGAGTTACACTTGTGGATCTGGTGCTTTTCCTTTACGGATGATAAATACCATATTGTCAACACTAATTTGATTTCAAATTACTGCAGCAGTGGTAAGTCAGCACAGACATACAGGACCAGATCTTCAGCTGGAGTTCCCACTTGGCTGGCTGCAAGGACATAGGCGAGACATGAAGCATCTGAAAAAACTTCATGGAGGTGGACACTGCAGAACGGGCCCATTGCCCATACATTCATGGAAAGTGTAGTTCCTTGTAGCTGGAGAAGTGCTGCTGAGCCTGTCTGCACACACGCCAGCCTCAAGCTAGCACTCAAAACCCTTGAGTTCTTGGCTCCTGGCAATGCTAATGCCGGGGTTGAAATTACAGCACTTTTTAAAATTACAGGGGGTCCTGGAAGTCCTACCTAAAGCACGAGCGGAGACTCTGAGGGGATGTGAAGGAGCGTGTGAATGAGTGTGTATGTGTGCTGGTCACGGGTGAAAAATAAGAGATTTCTCAATGGAAACCTCCACCCTGGGGCTGGCTGCTGGAAGCTGCGCCCTGAGTTAGGCTGCTGACAGTCTTTAAGGTCAGCTGTGTTGTACCTGCAGGGGCCTGGGTGGGTGGGGGCACTTGTGAAGCACTGTCACCCTTAGGTCCCACAGTGCTAATAACGGGTTCGTGTGTGATAGGTGTAGTGAAAGACTTACTGGTAGCAAGTGCCGGTCCTTTATCGCTTGCCTCTTTTGACCGCAGATTGCAGGGAAGGGAGGAAAGGGGGGAGCCACCACAGCGATGGGGCCTTGGACTTTTTGCTCTCTGTTATCACCTCGGCTTCGATGTTCTGTTTTGGATGAGAAAGAAGACATGAATCTTTCAGAGTGTTAACAACATATAAATATCTCTATTAACAGCACAACAGAGACACAAACAGGACATGGACTCCGAAGGTGAAGGTCTTTCTCTTCCCGACTGACCGGTACCTATGATCCCTCTTGCAACTGAGGGGGACAAGTGCTTCCCGGACATCCAAGCCCCTGGAGAGCACTGCTCATACAACACACCCCAGCGTGTGCACTGCAGCTCAATTCTCCCCAAATGGGATTTAAACCCTTTGTCCCAAGTGCCAAAGGAGCTACCTTCTAGGCGCTTGGGACCCAAGACCTGATTCCCAATGGGAACCTGCAGCTCCTGTTGCCTTGAAATGTTGAGATGCAGTAATGCCTGCACTCTTCCCATATAAAATATACCCCTCAGAGGGGAAAGAAGGAAACACAGCCCATGGTAGGATTTCCTTCCCCGGCTGCATGACAGCGCCAGGTCCTGAGCATTGGCTTGACATCATGAAGGTTGTTGCAGCGACAGCTCTGTGTCCCAGCACGGAGGAGATCATCCTGGAAAAGTCAAAGTCTCTCCACCCCAGGCCCACAGGAGTCTTCCTTCGCCATGGGCTCACAATATTCAGTCCTCTTCCAGCATCAGTCCCAAGTCTCTGAAACCTTCCAAGTGAATGGGAGAATGCTCATGGACTTCCCCTTTCTAATTTTAGGTGACAGTCAGAGAATTACTGTTTGCACGGAGTGCTGCTGGAAAGGGATGATAGATTCACCTGATGCACATAGCTACAGTCCAACCAACAATGTTTGCTGCTAGCATAGCTGTCTTCTGATCCAACATTTAGTTTTAATTACTCCTGTTTAAACAGGTAAAGAGATAATGAAATTCTGAGAGAAGAAATAGTTGAGACACAATAAACATGTTTAGGGTAAATTTCAGATTATAATTTTACTCCAATATATGCAGTTATTTGGAAAATAAAATAAAGTGGCACAGGACAAGCTGCCTGCTGAGCCTGCATAGCTGCCGTTAATGTGGAGGATGGGAAGTTGCCAAAACTCAGATGTGTAACTTTAAAACGATGAGGTATTTTCCGAGAGCTGCCTTCCCGCACTGCTGTCAGGATTTCTCCTGCCCACAAGATGGCATGTGGAGATCAGCCTGCTCCGGGGACAACTGCAAAGCAGAGCTGCTAAGAGGAGAAAAGCCAACTTCTGCTCTACTCCAACACTTCTGTGGTTGCAATTCAGCTGGATCGCTCTTTGCAGCGCTCTGAAGACATGCTGCACCCACTGGGTGTTCCTGAGCTAAAATCTGCAGAGAGGGTCAAATGCGGTAATTAATGGGAACGTCTTATCCAGCTAACAGATGCTCTGCAGATCCGAGTAATTGATTATTGTTTTAACCCGATAACAATAATAAACGAGCAAGGCAATGGTAGCTGTTGGTGCAAAACACTTCCAACACAGGAGGCTGCTGCTGAAGATTTTAAGGGTGACCTGTATAGATTTTCCCCTTCCTTATGGCACAGAAGACAAGCTTGTTTGCCTACTTTTATTTGCTTCCTGGTAAGAATTTTCCCTTGGCTAGCTTCCCAGTGAAAACTGACTTTTCCCCATCTTTTGCCTTCCCTGTAGTGTCGGGAAGCTCCCTTCCCTGTTGCAGGACCCTCCTGACGTTTGCACGGAGTAAATTCCCCTTATGGCAGGGACCCAGGAGCCTGATTATGATTCGGTTTTGAGGCTACAGGGCTGCAGTTTGTGAGGCGATGTCAGGAGGTGTTCCCTCACCTGGGGAGGGGAAACCCGCCCGACCCTTCCAAGCTGCCTGGGCTATCACCCAGCTTTCAGCTGCCACCCTTGAAGGACACAGGTCTCCTCCCCTATCACGCTTGGAAACCCTGTGCAGACAGCTCAGTTTCTGTGGAGACTGTCATACCACCGGGCTCCAGTTTCAGCCCTCGGGAAGTTAAATCTTATCTGTCCTGGAGCTGGGGCATTGTTTAATGTCTGCTCAGCAGAGGGAGACAAGATGGCCTTGTGCAAACACTCAGTGCCTTCATCTTTTTCGGGTCAGCGCATGGATTCGCTCACACAACTCAGACATACCCACTTTGAGAGCAAACATATAAACAAAGAATGTAAAAGGGAAAGTAAAAAGTCCTTTTCAGCTCTACTCTAGTAA
This sequence comes from Cariama cristata, assembly GCF_000690535.1. Taxonomy (NCBI): domain Eukaryota; kingdom Metazoa; phylum Chordata; class Aves; order Cariamiformes; family Cariamidae; genus Cariama; species Cariama cristata. The sequence continues at coordinate 32,341 of NW_009603894.1, forward strand.
TCATAAACAAGCTGAAGAGGGCACAAGCCTTTTCTACTGCTGGAATTACATCTTCAGCTTTATTTCTTAGCCTGAGCACCAAAGTCCCAGTGGAGACCAGTGCCCACGGCCCTGTGCCTGAGCACCCTGCTGCTGCCGGGACAGGACCGTGGAGAGGTGTCACCTGCGTGGAACCGGAGCCGGCGCGCGTGCGAGCACCTACCTCTGCGCAGGGCGCGCAGGTGCTGCTTGGCGTGGCGGTGCAGCTCCTCCACGCAGGGCGGTCTGGTGGAGGGGAGGAAGATGTTTCTTTGCTGATGCCAAGGTGCTTGGTAATAGACACTCAGTTTGCTCTCTGCATCCAGGTTGGAGACAGCTGTAGGATAAAACCAGAGCACCAGCTTAAGACTGCTAGCCTCTCTTACATCAACCTTACACCTTACATCAACCTAGCTGAAAAGCAAAGGCTCTCGCTTGGAACAGCAGTGCCAAGAACGAGCTCTGGGGAGGTCACAGCATCTCTCCTTCCACCAACTAATGGCGACCGTTATCTTCTCTGTGTTCCCGTAACATGTCATACCACTTAGAATTTAGACAATGCCCTTTTGCCAGAATACAAATGGCTCTATGCAGGCAAGTAGATGCAATGATACTATATCGGTGTTAGATGTATGGACTAAAGAGATAATCATTTTATAGGCAACAAAATAAAAACACAATGAAGCTAAGCTACCTTCCCACGGTGACATTTTGAGCAAGGGCAGAAGGAGGAATGGATCTCCCATTTACCCACTCACCTGCCAGCGTGCTCTTTCACTACATCATGTCACGCACAACTGATTTCTGACACAGGTTGCCAGCTCGTTGCCTTCCAGCGCGTAACGACTGAGATTAACTGCCTGCCCTGCTGAGCGACTTTAACTGTTACCTATCAAAAAAAGGTTTCCTTAACAGACAGGGACTTCTGAGGGCCAGGAACACTTCAATTCCTCTACAGAGAAACCCCAGAATTCTGCCTCTGAAAGCTACATGAACCAAGTCCACTAAAGGTTTGAGAGAATTTCTCAGAAGCGCCGGGACTCGGGGAGATGTGCCCAACCTCAGCATACGCAGTAGCTAGCTGTCCAAGGGCCGAAGCAGGAGAGCAGGGCCATGGGGGATGCCAGCGCTGTCCCGGCCGGCTGCGTAGAGCAGGCTTGTCCCAGCTCTGCTCAGCAGCCCACGTACCCCAGCAGAGCCCATGGCACGTCCTCAGCTCTAGCACTGGCCTTGCTCCTTCTTCGACAGGCATTGATACAAACGGTCAGCTCCTCTTGGAACGCCCAGGAGCTGCCGCAGCTGTTTTGCCTACAGGACAAGGCGATGCCATGCAGGCAGGGTCCCTCTCGCAGAGGAGGAAGGGTGGTGGAGGTACCTCCTGGGCTTCCCTTCAACAGCCAGGGTGCCTCGGGCTGGTCTCCCTCTGCCCACCCGCTCCACTCCTTTGCCCTCATCTCTCTCGAGCAGGGCAGTACACCTTGGCCCTCTTTTCCCATCCATCTCCCCTCTCTGGCAGGAGAGCCTGGAGGAGCTGCCACGAGCAGAGCAGAGGTGGCTTCAGTCTCAACACAGTCCCGCACAATGCTGATGGCCAGACTCCTCTTCCATGGAGAAGGTTACCAGGGGTTTGTAACTCTGTGTTAGCCACCCAGCCTGTGTGCCAGCCCCCTTCTCCAGCCTCCATCCTGCCCACTGAGGTGATGAGTATTTTGCAGCCGGGCCCTGCCCGACACTGCTTTAACCACCCCAGCCCTAGCCCGGCAGGGCCCTCGCCACTTCCACAAGAGAAGGGGAAGGGACATGCTGCTGTTGTGGGACAACGCCGAGGGGGAGGCCAAGCCAGAGAAAAGGGGTTGGCAGCAGGACATCCACAGCAGCACGTTGTCTCCAGCCAAGGAACTAGCACTTTTTGGGGCTCCCATCTACTTTCCGTGCTTTTGCACTCTCTGATGTGCAGGAGCAGTTACCCTTTTTTGGGGGGGAATCAGTGCAACATGTCAGAGAGCCACGCTCTGGTGGAGACACTTTGGTCCTTCTGGTTTTGCTGCTTTCTTTAACACAAAACAACATCGACTCGGGCTGAAGGCATACCGGTGCTTTGTCTAGAGAAAGGAACTGGGAAAGTACAGCAGGAGAAGAAGAAGGGAGTAGACACAAGGGGAGAAACCCAGGAACCATGCTGCCATGTGGGGGATGCTGACAGACTTTATCAGTGTCCTTGACAAAAAAACCCAAACAGTTCATAAACCTTTGTGGGTGTCATGATGGCAACAGTGGTATAATGTGGTGTTAAACCTGCTGAAGTTCAGGTTCTCAGAGCTTCAGCACCGCCGAAGGGACCTTGAACGCTGTGTCCAGCCAGCAGCCTTGCTTTGCTTCTCAGTGGGTTTTTGCAGGGGGGGCTTCACTCAGTTTACAGCATGTTTGCAGTGCTGCTTCAGGCAACTGGCATTGGTGTCGGGGCAGGGAACGGCACCAGGGTGAGAAAAATATTGATAATGGAGGGGGTTGTAGGATGAGTGATGGCAACCTGTAGGTGTCTGTTCATCATGAGGCTTTACTAATGGAATTACTGACGTTGTAATAACATAATGTTGCCAAATTGCAAGCAGAGCTTTTGATGGCTTGTCTGTCTGTCACTGCTGCAGTAGGTGAGCATCTCACTAGCGTGAGCTGATTTTATATTTCCTTTACCCCTTGAGGGTAAGGAAGCACTGTGTCTGTTTTACAGACAAGGTACCGAGACACAAAGCAACTTGCCCCGATCCTGTTCTGAGCTACACTGCCTTCTTGGGAAGCTCATCTCAGGACAAAAATTTGTAAGTGATAGTAATGATACCCCACCCATTCTTTATATCGCTGAGGATATGTGATATTCATGATCACAAATTGTACCCTGGAGGCTAATGAAATGGCACGCAGAAGCAGTTCCTTCCTACTCCCAGAAAAAAAAAAAGTCTAGACTGAAGCTCTGGTAGTTGTCTGTGACGGAGCTCAGTGAGTGAGTGGAAAGTTTCACCTACTTACGAAATGTTCAGACATTTCATTAGACTAGAATAGATTTTGCTGCAAAATTTAACTTGTAGAAAGCTCCTCTGGCTTTGGCACCAGTGTTTTACAAATCAGTAGAGTGGGAGTCGGGTTAATATACTTTGTGTGAGACTTAAAAATGAAACCAAGCTAACACAATTCTGCTGCATACTTGCTGTTGTAGACACACACTGCTGTTCACAGATAAAATAGCATGACCTTTTAGCTATCCAACAAGTCTCCCTTAGCCAGCAAACCTGGCAGAGCTGAACACAGTGCTGTACCAGAAGAAAAATAAGGCACGAATACATTGCTTATCTTCAAATGATAGGGCACTAAGAAGCTTACGGTACCCTGTGCCATGGCCCTAGCCAGCACGCATCCGTATCTTCTTGCCTTTCCCTGCAGGAACTCTTACTTGTCGTGTCAGGGAATATGCCCCACTGACACCAAGAAAGCAAAAATATTGCACAATACGCACTGAACTGAAGAATCCTTTAAAATACTCCAAAGCTGGAGTGGTCCAGAATAGAAACTAAAACAGCTGGCAAAAAAGCCGCGAGGGGATGAATGTTCTCAGCCTGCAGTAGGGGAGAAGCTCAGAGGGAGGGAGAAGCGCTGGGTAGGGTAGAGGACAATGCTGGCCCAGGGACAAATAAGTATAAACCCGCCATGAATGAATTAGGCTGGATGTTTGAAGAAAGGCATCCGAACCTCAGAGCAGCGAAGCTCTGGAAAAGCCTCCTGGAAAAGGGGAAGAGAGGGAAAAAGCAGTAAGTGAGAGACCCTGCAGCCTTTCTGGAGGGGATTACCAGATGTGATTGCCTGCCAAAAGAAGGACCTGCTTCCATTTCATTCCTTGCACATTGTCCTTTGCACTTGTCCTTCCATGTCCTTTGCAGATTGCCTGTGCTCCTGCAACCGCCTATTGCCCGGCCCTCGCTGTTTGGGCACGGGCCCCTGGGAGCTGGGCACCATTGCTGGGAGCTGAAGCCAGAGGATGCCACCGCAGGAGAGGGCTGTGAGCTTTCAGGACCACTGAACGTCTGATTTTCTGCACAGGGTTCAATCTCTTCCTTCCACTAAAAGAAAAAGCCAACCCTGCGGTGGGGTAATTCAGCAGTTAAAAACCACTGGGCTGAGATCTAGAAGATCTGTGCAGTCAAAGCTTCTCCATAAGCTTCTGCTAAGAGCCTGGATTCAACGTTAAGACTCCCTGTGCCTCCGTCCTGCAAAATGGGGATAAGGTATCTCTTTCTGCCAGCGCTTCCTTTCACTCGGTGTTTTACACCGCAGGCTGTTTTTACAACGCCGAGCCTGCGTGTGGCTGTAGCCCCTCAGCATCATCGTAACATGCATAATAAATAAAGCAATACAGAAACTGTAAAGCCACAGTCTTTAAATTATTAACAGCTGGACACCACAGTGAATGAGAAAAAAAGTCTGTACAGAGATAGGAAATGCTGCATTTCAGGCACCAGATATAGATTGTTAATATATTTTTAGTGTGTGCTTCGATCAATTTAGAATCTACAAGTGAATCATATAAACTATCATGTTCATTTCATTCCTGAGTTAAAGTAATTGTTTTGGTTTTTTTTTTGTCTTGTGGTATGATAAAACGACAAGAGACCATTTAAATGGATTCTCCATTACATTCTGTGGATCCATTAACGTTGGCTGGTTTCCTGACAACCAATGTCAAGCAGACATACACTAATAGCTGTTCTCATGAGAAGATTTTTGAAGGTTTCCAAATAGCTGTTTTATCAAAGTTGATCATATTTACCATTTATAGACCCTTCTTGTCTTCACATCCTCTCATTCACTCTCCCTCCCTCCTTTAGCAAAGCAGAAAAAGGACCCCGCCGTAGCAGAGCTGGCTGTGGATGCTTGAAGGTTGTGCGGCTTTAGTGCACTCAGGCGTGGTTGTTCTAATAATAACACCACAAAGGCCAAGTAAGAAAGCTTTCTGCTCTATTTATTCAATAGATCCAGGGGTTTCCCCCCCAACTCCGTCTGCTTCTCTAGACACTTGCCTTCCCCCCTCTCCAGCTCCTTCTGTTTCTCAACTTCTTATTATTTCCTTCTGTATTATAGTTGTCATGAGGGCTTGGGGCAAGGGGGGGGAGAAAAAGATAATTTCCTGTGATTCCTGGTTCAAAGAGAAAACACAGCTTGGTGTAAGGTGTGAAAAAGTGTGAAGCCTGGAGGGGATTTGGACGGTGAGCAAGGAAGGTGCCTCCACGCTAAGGGACAGAGCCCAGAGCTGTCATGCCCTGAACCCCTGCACAAACAAAGCCAAACTGACAACTGCCGAGTCCTTATTAGAGTATCTGGATTCCAAAAGACAAAAACCACAATTAAAAAGGATCAGCCTAGGGAATAAGCCTATTCCAGAGCCAAATTACTTTTATGAGCGGCTCTAACGACCCAAGCCCTTTGCAGGGCGAAATTCCCTGCAGAACACCCAGCAAAACTCCACCGCTTCTCCCCGCCATGCCGCAGGGGTGCGGGATGCTCTCCAGGGATGCTGTGGCCAGCAGCGCTCTGCCATGTTTGGCGTGAGAAGCCCTCCTTCTCCAGCATTAACGTGGTTGGCCTGTCATTTTAGCAAATGCCATTTTTGCTAGCCATTTCAGGTTAAAATGGTGACTTTTTTCTTGTGTGGCTCAATGTCCTAAGCAAGCCGTACGTTTGCCCAGCTTTGCATAAATAGGCCGATGCCAGCAGCGGCAGCAGAGTTCAACCTGATCAAACCCTTCCACACCTACTGCCCAGGTCAGCGGCGAGTTACTGACTGCTAAGCTTGTGTGCAAAACACCACAAGAAAATTAATTCTGAGGAAGACCAGATTACCTCAGACACTAGGCAGTCTGGCAACACATCCAACCTCATCATGCATTTTAGTGCATAAATGTTTCATTGAGGCAAGTGCTGAGTCTGATGTGAATTTTATTTACAGCCCTGAACATCTTGAATGCGCGCATCCCCCAAGTACTCGTGTCTCCACTGTAACACCCAGGGGGTTTAAGCCTACAAGGCTGGTAAAAATCTACAGTCGCTTCTCCACTGTACATGTCCCACATTTTGTGCAATGCATCAGCAAGCTCAGTACTTTCAAAGCAGCTCCCTCTGCGGCTGCCGCTTCCCAGTGATGGTGTGGAGGGTGCCAGGGCTTACCCGGTGGGGACACAGGAGCCTGGAGCTCCTTGGAAGTGGGACAATCGCTCTGTTTTCTACAGCTGTGCTCCCTCCCAACCGTGCACGCACCCAGATATTTCCACCAGTCTTGACCTATTTACCAATGGCAAACCCCACCAACTGGAACCACAAATAGCTCTTTGGATAAGCTACTTTCCAGTCCCATCCTTATTAAGGACTGAAAAATGCCCGTGCAAAGGGAGTGGCTTGGCGGGGCTGCTGGTCCTTGCAAATAAGGCTACTGGCTCTTCAGCATCTCCATCACCCAGCTGAGCAATAGCAACCTCACCATAACTTCAGCAACGATACCAACAAGCAGGGCCAGGCACACAATTTCCCTCACATCTCTAGATAAAACGTACCAAGTGACTGGAGCCACAAATTCGGACATACCCTGGTGTCCTCAGGAACCTGTTCACCCTGGCAGGGGCAGGATGCCATGCGGTCTCCCCACCAAGGGGAAGCAGTAATTTCTGTCCGTGTCAGTGCCAGACCAACACCTGACAGTGAGGTCTTTCTCTTCTGAAGCTCTTTTGCCGGTGAGGGGGCATCAGGATGGGAATAGGACAGGCGCTCTGGCCCCCTGGGGGCTGCCAAGGACCCTGCCTGCGCTTCCCCGTCCTCCTCTCCCCTGGGCAGCTGTGTACGGGCTAGATCCTGCAGAAGACGTGAGAGCTGAGGCAGGTCCTACCTAGGCCTTGACAGAGCTTTCTAAGCACACTTCTCACATAAGACAAGAGATGCTCAACTCTCAATGAAATAAAACTGCATGCCAAAACTCCCGACTCCTTCGACTTGCTGCTCTTGTGCATCTTTGGGATTTGTTCAGGGTCTGGATGGGATTCCCCCATTCTTGGTCACATCTTTTGTTCCTGCTCTCCTGCTGTGCTCTGACGTTCCTGAGGGCACTGTTCAGTGCAGACATTTCCCTTGCAGTCCTCACAGTGCCCACTCTCACAGGGCCATGGGTGACTGACACCCCATTTCGGGTGGTTTGTTCCTTGGTTACCTCTCTCTGGGAGCCCACGCTGGAAACCATGGTCTGTAATGGTTTTGTGCATCAATATTTCTTATTATTGCTATTATCAGTGCAGAAACTCAAATTATTTCTGAGGATTTTTTTTGCCCTGTGCAACCTAAGTCCAGGATGGATGTGAGGAGCAAATCCCAGTGGCACAGGCCCCGAGACATGGCTTGGGTGACCGCTCTGGACCTGGAGCCTGGATCTCCACATCTGCCCTGCCACCGGCACTCGCGCCTGCAGATCAAAGCCACCGCGACTGCGCCTACTCGGGCTGCAGCTGCCCTCCGGACAAAGGGGAGGTGGGACATGACAAAACAAGTTAAGTCTTTAGCTACGTGCGGGCAACAACACGAGCACAATTACTATTCTGTTCTGCACTCAGGGACGGATAATTTAGCAAATTTTTCAAACTCAAGCAAAAAGGCAGAAGTCTGACCAACAGCAAAAACTCTTGAGAAAGACCGTGATCTTTTATGCTCTTTGTATTGTTTTATTTCTTGCCAATACAGTGAAACTCCTCACGTTTCAACCACAGTTTTTTAGCGCATCCCCGTGACATTTTTCTGCCTCCCATTATGACACACATGGAAATAACAGCTTTTCAGGAGAAAAACAGACAAGTGGACAAAACCCCAACCATATTTGGTGTTCAGTTATCTGGAAAGATTAAAATACTGGAAAGCATATGATTTGGATGTCATTTCCATGTGCAGATCCCTGAATTTTGCATTTACCTGGTATCCAGTTGACCGGCACAACAACAGACATCATTCGAGAGGGCTGGGAAGTGTGTGGTTCTTACACATAAGACGATTAGGCTGTTAAGCAATATGCACTTATGTGAAGAGTACCACATGCTAATCCCATTCTTGACTTTGCTGCTTTCAATCACTGCTGGTGGTGTTTGAACGTATTTTTAACTGTTTTTCCTAACTCTGTCAAATAAGTTACGGCAGCCAGAACGGGACTTGGTATTTCAAAGTACTTCAAAGTTGTCACTGCAGGATAGACAATAACCTCTCAGAAATGAACAGTATTTTATATGCTTATAAGCCTTCATTCTTGTGAAGTTTCTCTAGCCAGCGATTTCTTCCTCTCCTTCTATTCCTGTGCTCCGGTCTGTGTTTTACCTGGCCTCCAAGAACGCCTGGGAGAGAAATAACTTTGTGCTCGCAGCTACAAAACAGTGGCAAACGCAGACACAGACAGCCGGTTTCTGTTGGAGGGTTTCATCAATGAGTTGCCCTTCTCACCCATGAGAGGCAAACGGCATTTTTATTTTAGGCGCACATGTCTACGTATTACACATATCCATGAATATGGGCAATTGTGCGTATACCTTGACCCATCACACCCAGCTCTGCAGCAAAGAAATCCACCCCCAGTGCCCATCTCTTCTAATGCATAGTGACAGAAAGCGCTGGAGGGAGTGCAGCATACTTATCTATTAATAAAGGTCCGAAACGTTCAATAACGTATGTGTAGCCATGGTTCCTCTGGTCCTTGCTCAGCCAGAGATAGCAGGAAGCCCACCAGGGAAAGCAGGTTAGTAAGCAAAAAAGAAAACCACTGATAAGGTTGGGCTTTATTCCCAGGGCAGCTGCAGACATATGACTAGACAAAAGTTTTCCCAGTTGTGTAAGCGTATGCATAAAATTAAACATTTAATCCAATGCTACATCTTCAGAGACCACAACCCAGCTGAGAAGTGACTCATGCCCCAGCTAAGTGAGTGGAAGTGATACAAGAGGCAGCTTTGGTGTTGCCTGCAGGGCAATGGGAAAAAAGGCAGACAACACGTGAGTCCTGCCTGGCGGGCTTAAGGTTGCCGTTAGGTTGACGATTCTGCAGGAATATTAATTTCATATTCATTTCAGTTTGCTACCATGCTCTATGAGAAAACAAAAAGCTAACTAGTCAGTAAAACAGTGAAGGCATAACCAGTGTTAAAGAAAAACCCCAAACTGAACTAGTTTAATGTTACTGGACCTAATGGTAAGGATGGATGGTTATACCAGGGATGGTATCACATCACACACATGCACACACATATACGTGTTTGTGTACACACACACACACACTCCGGAGCATGTAACTGAAATCAATGTCTCAAAAGAGCCCTTTCAATCCTATATGCTTAATTAATTGAAAGCACTTCTTTCAATTTGACACACTTTCAAGTGCTTGTCAACACAGACTTCTTCCCATGTTGACCCTTCACATTACCCCCACTGTCGATACGCAGCAAGATAAAGTCTCTTATCTCCAGCAGTGTAGCGTGTGGTCTCTACATTTTGTAAGCATGCTTTTAGACATCCTTTGCAATTCCCTCTCACTGCTCTGCTATTTTCTCCTGTACTGACTCAGCCCAAAACAAGTTTGCCTGAGTTGCTGCAGCAGGTCACCACAACGCTCTCCCTTTTATCACAGAGAAGTGTGTGGTTCACTGTGATGTTGCTCTCAGATCAGTCACTCTGATTTCACATGCCAGCACTCAAGAACAAAGCTTTGCAAAATTAATTTCCTATTCTACCTGCCTTGCTTAATGCTTACCTTCATGATCTTGTGAAAAAAACACCCTCACTTTCCCCAGCCTATAGACATTTTTGTGATAGGTCAAACAGTGTTTTGGCAGTGGTTTTAATGCATCTTGCCTGTTCTCCTACTCAAAACACTCAGTTCCCCTACCTATTTCTATATGAACATTTACACCTAGAGTGGTCATTTTCCAGTAGTAGCCTTTTGAGTCTATGCTCAGGATCCTCTTTTCAAGAAGAGCAGAGGCTCGCACATTGGAGCACCCATTTCCACATCAGCATCCACAATATGAACAACCTCTCCGCATTTGTGAACATACAGACCACCTGTAAAATACCAGGAGTCTTGAAACAGCACACTGGAAGATGACACTCGACACAGAATATGCTGTGTTTACCACATTGGAAGATAAGATTCAGATTACTTATTCCAAGTACAGCAAATGTATTTCTGTTTTCCTTGAAATCTTCATAAACTACAACCTTCCATCAAAGCTCTAAGAGTTAGTCTCCATCAATCTCCGCACCTTCTCTGTTCGGCTCTCAGAAGTGGCATTTAGCATCCATTACGGCAGCGGTGCTGTGATACACGCACCTGTATCCAGGATGGCAGATTGAGGGCACCAACTTATCTTACGCAGGACATCAGAAGGCCATCAGCGGGTGACAGTGTTTTGTTTATTACTGACCTGCCCTTCATTCAAGATGACGACCTGTAAGAAAAAATGCCCTAGATCCCCACTGCTTAATGTTGTTAGTCCCTGACGTGGCTCCCCATAGGCAAAGGCCAAGTCACTGTTTTGGAAGGGCAACACATACGCTGTAGTGGAAAACACTTATGCTACAGTAGAAAACCGCTATGAAATGTGAACAGCAAAACCAAACCAAAGACACCGGTTACGTTTTGTATCTAGTATAAAAGTATTGGGGGTGTTTTTCTGTGAATGACTTTCCTCATTGGCACTAGTTTGACCCTCTTGCCTTCAGCAAACTGCAAGGGGAAGCCAGTATCTGAGGTCGGAAGCTGCTCCCGCGTGGAAAACAAGACTGAAGAGTTTACACAGAAAATGAACAAGCAGGGCCCCTCATGCCTTCCACTGCCACCACACGTAGGCTGCGAAATCAACCCCCCAAAAGTCAGGAACAACAAGCCATGTGTTAAGAGTAGAGGCGGTGGCTTGTATTTCACACTTTGTCTGTCCCATCACTCTTTTTCAGCATGTTGGCTAGATGCCCTGAACGCCGCTTAACTGCAAGTTGAGGTAAGTAGCAACAGTTTCTTCCAGTTATATTTAGTAAATACTATGCTACTATTGCTACATGTGTTCCTTCAAATTACTCACAGGCATCCGAGGAAGACAGCAAGTCAATCATCTCAGAGGGACCAAAGGCAACGCTTTTTTCTTCCCCTGGAGAAATCTTCTTGCTGCTCCTGCAGCTCCATCAGCCCTTTCCTGCAGAGGGACCTGGCTCTGTCTCAGGTCTCTCGTTGCTTTTGAGGTCACGCTTGCCCTGGGAAGCTTCCTCCCCATAACGCTAAGGCAGCGTATTTCTCACGGCAGGCAACAAAACTCACGTGCATGACTCCATCAGGTTACTCTCGAGCCACCTTGATGGTGGCCCAGGGTTGGCTGGGCACAGGGGTGCAGTTAAAGATACAACCAGTTCACTGTGTAGCTCCACCAGGTCCTTTTGGTAAAATTCTTCCTCAAATGCAGTGAACACCCAAGCCTTCCATCACCAGCCCTCTCAGATGTTCATTTTGACCCTGGTTTCCCAAGTGATTCACTTGAAGCCCAGTTTCGGACAACGGGCTGTGACCTGGCCTTGCGGAGCACCCAGCCCACGAAGGGGCTCTGGGCCAGGACAAGGGTCCTCTTTCAACACGGTCCAGCAACCTCCTTCTCCAGTCCCACTTCTGACAAGACACTTGTAGAAAACATTAGAGCAAACAGGGCTGTAGGGGTTCAGAGAGACGCTGAGAAGCCAGCTAGAAAGAAGTAACACGGCCAGCGGACTGGCTGAGTTTCACTTGGTGAAACAATACTGAACACAGTCCTTTTTGTTTCATAAGGGGAAGGATTGCTGCCTGAAAATACAGATTTCCATCCCCTCCCCTTTTATACTTTCTCAAAGGAATTGATTTTAATGAAGAAACCTGCTTAGGGACGGATTTTTGTTAGCCTTGCAAGTCCCCTCCACTCTGCCCTGCGCTGCCAAGGACGTGTCCCAGCCCCACTCCCCGCCGGGGCTTCAGCTCCTGCCCGAGTATTGCAGCCTCTCCCCTCCAGGCCTTTCAGGCTCGAAATTAGCCCTTAATCCGTAAAGCACAGACGTGTTATGATATATGGAGTGGACTGCATTACTTACAGTACTTT
>NW_009603894.1:44564-47981 GCF_000690535.1 Cariama cristata
ATTACTTTTCAGAAGGAATCCATCCAGATAGCATTTGGAAACTGTCTGTCTTTGTCAGTGACACTGTATCACTTCAGGATGAATAACTTATGTCAAGATAAGTTATTTTCCCACTGTTGTTATTATTTGAATAACATGTTCTCAGCTCGCTCACCTTAGGCACTAATATTTTTTCTGCGGAGTTGCACTGTTTTTTTCTACTCTGATTAAGGTCCTTGCTCACCAAAAACAGTCCGCAAGCCTCAAATGGGAAATGTTAGCTTGCAAATTTACCCAAGAGGTGAGCATTGTTAGCTGTCTCCCCTTGCACGTCCCTGCAGAGGACGCAAACCTGTCCCCATGCCAGCTAGGGCGCCCCTGCAGCTCCTGCTAACCCCCACTCCAACTGAGATATCACAGCCAACGGCAACTAGCACATAAAATGCAGCATGAAAACATTTAAGCTAAAATAAACTTTAAAGCGTTTACTTCTTGTAAATTGTCATAAGGTGTTAATAAAGACCGTAACATAGACTTTTCTTTATTGTTATGGCTAGTATGGCTTTATGAGCCAAAACCATATCCTATTGTTGGTACTCACATTTTTATTATTAAGCCACAGATGAATGCAGAAAAACCTAATTGAGTTCTGATGGGCTTTCTGAGAAGCCACAGCTGCTGAAGAGCTACAGGGTTGGTCAGATGCCGCAGGGGTGTGGACCACTCTCTGGCGAGAGTTGTCACCCAGACCATAAGAGCAAACAGCAAATCCTTGCACATTTGTAACTCCTCGGTCTTTGTGCACGCGTTGGACTGACTACAAGGTCGTTTTCAACACATTGGCTTTAGCAAATACGCACAGTGGCAAACCACTGCTCGCTTAATGTGTATATATATATATAATGTACATATAAAAGGATTACCTTTTAAGTGTGGGCAGACATTTTATTATGACCAGGTACCAGGTACTGCACATGAAGAAAACCAGAAGGCACAGTGAAATGGCTACGTTTCGCTGCATTCAGTCAAAACCAGAGCAGAGATGCCAGGTGTCAAACCCTACTGGTAACGTCAGCAGTACCACTGCGGAATGACACAGGCTGCAACACTGGACAGGAAGCCTTCAAACTCTCGATTGTAAGCAGTGATGAAAACAAAATAAAAATAAACCGCAAGAAATAAGCTGCAGGAAAAAAATCCGCAGGAAAAGAAATTAAACCAGGAAATACTTTCCAGAAAAGAAAAAGGAAAGGAAAGAAGGAGAGGGGGGAGAAAGGCAACGTCATTAAAATTATCATGCACAAAGTGTTAAAAAAAGTGGGGCCATCGAGTAGCAAACAGTGTTTGACCGTAATGTATCGCGAACTGAGTGGAATGGTGGATCAGGGGAGAGAGCACTCCTGGGATGCTCCAATTCGTCCACGAGGAGCAAAGTTCACAACGTTTCCAAGCATAAAGAAGCAGACAATGGAAAGTAATCACAAAAGTAACTTTCCCCAGGGGAGATCTGTCTCCCTGGAGAATTTCTGTAGCTAACAGAGAGGCTCCTTGCTGATTTTGAGTACAAGTGAGCCTCACAGAGCTCTGAATAGGCTTCTAGCAGAGCCTGTCCCCCTCTGTTCACTGTGGAAGGATGGTGAGAAGATGGATGGTGCTGAGCTAGCATGCCCAGCACCACCAGGCACCAAGGCGGGGGATGCTGCCTTTACAGGGCAGCAGGATTGCCTACTCAGAAACAAAGGTGAGTCGGCAAAGCTATGGATGGGTTCCTGCATTTACTCATTGAAAATATTTAATGGAAATGTAAAAAACCAATTTGGGTCACAGCCAAGCAAGCCAGAAAGGCATAAAGTGACTTCTAACTCAAAAGGTGAAGCATTGCCCAAGAAACGGAACAAATACATTCATTTTTATGAAGAGGGGGTAAACACGCTCAGAAACGTGGCACAATAAGCCGGAGCAGGTGTCAAATTTTGCTGTCCTTGCTCTGTCCTTTCTGAGTGGCGGCTCTGCCTGACTTCTCTGGACCCTTTGGCTATGCCGGGACATCAGGTCTTGCCCTAGTTACCTCCTTCCTACTTCACTGCCTTCTCCTCTCCGCCCCTCTTCTTTCTGCGTGGATTTTCCAAGCGGCATTAAAAAACCAAAGTGCTGGAAGAGGTGCCAGACTGCTCCAGAGGCTGAGATGCTGTATGTGCTGAACAGTGACGACACCCGCGGACACACGGCAGCCCTGATCTGGCAGGGTCCTCTCTGGGGGCAGATGGCAATCACCCTTCACATCTTATCAACTCCCGTAGCACCTGCCAGCACAGGGGGAGCCACCCCAGCCAACGTTTTTATAATATGGATATTGTTCGTAAAGTTGGAGACATTTTATATACAAATACAGATCAGTTCACAGCCATCTGCTTATTTCTATGTAAGGCCTAAAGGATCGTAAGGGTGTTACAGAGAATATGAAAACAAGCTTTTAGCTCTGCCGCTGATCTTAAAATAAAAGAACAAAAAAGAGGGAAAAGAAGAAGAAAATAAAAGAGTTGGTATGCAGTGAAAAGCAGAGAACTGAGACAGCATTTTCAAATGGTGGTTGCCTCAGCTGCTGTTGTTTGGAGATGCAATTTGGCCTGGTACATGGATATGCTGGCACCTCCCCGCTCTGGTCTGGGGCAAGTCACCTCCTGGCCTTCACAGCCATCTCTCCTCCTCCCAGGGACCTCCTAGCCTTTTCTATGTTCTTTCTACTTTTGTGTCCTAAGGGCAGAAATCATCCTTTACACTACGTATTTACCCACACAGTAAGAGGCCCCCCAATTCATGTGCTAGTCCAATAATACTTTATTGGTGGGTTTGTTCAGTGCTATATTCTCCCAGATAAAGGCAGCCTTGCTTATTCCCTGCTAGGGCATGCTCCGAACCTTTGCAGATGACCTGTAGTTTGTATTGCCTGGGATGAAGTTTTGGACCTACAGGTCCCTGCAGCACAACCAACGCTGCTCCAAAACGCTGGACTGGATCAGTAACAGGCCGTTCGTTATTCAGAATTAACTTGCTATGGTCAGTAAAAAAAAAACCACCAGGCTGCTGCCCTGGTTGATTCTCACCAGAGCCCAGACCCACACAGCACAGGGAGACTCACGAATTCACTGATTATCTGCCAGATTCATTATCACTTGAGGTTTTTTACTGCATTTAAATCACAGCCAATTCTGATAAATCAAGATTGTTTCCCTGACTTACCAGTTTGATAATTTCATCTCCGTGTTTGTTCACATTTGTAAGTATTGATTTCCTGTGGGATGCAGTACATCTTTCTGTAGCGGGCGAGGGTGACGTCTGCTCAGCAATGTTTTTGTTAGGCAGAGTTATTTCTGAAGTTTGGGTATTGGCACACCTAACACACTTCGATGTGAGGGTCTGCTACAAGCCACCTGACCA
>NW_009603895.1:0-13235 GCF_000690535.1 Cariama cristata
CTTTTTGGCTTCTGGAAAGTTTGGTGGTCCGGGCGAAGTTGTGCAAGCTCTGTGGTAAATCAGCGCACCGATGTGGGGTGTGGAAGGATGGCTCTGGCAGCGTTTGGGTAGGAGGAGGTGTGTCTGGGCTGAAACGGGTTCTGGAGGGAGTGGTGGAGGTCTGCAGAAGGCTCTCCTGTTTCTTTGGGTCTGGGAGACACTGTAGGTATGAAAAGCATTGACATGCACGTAAAATAAAGCACTGTAGGACAATCGGAGCTTAACTGGCCTTACATGTTTTGTTGCTGGTTTTACGATCATTGAAGAAAGCCTACCGTTGCTTTTTGGAGTGGTTATTGGTTGTTGGTTAACACATTGGTTATTGCCTGTTATTGCAGGAGTTGTGATAGTCTGATATCTCAGAAGGTGGGGACCCAAAAGGAATCAGGCTTCTGTCGGTGAACCTGTTAAGTTTTCATAAAGAAGCAAGAAGAAAAAAAAAAAAGCCAGTTTTTTTTTCCTCCTTTCCAGGTCACCTCTAAGGAAAGGAGGATTTAGTGAAATACAGGCTGTCATCAGGCAAGTGATTGAGATATAAACTATGTGAGGCAGGGGCAGAACTTGTGCAGCCTGGAAGGTGAGGATGAGAAGTTTCAGTTTGATGTAGAAAGAGGATAAAAGTGAGTTGTAGAGGGAGGGAAAGTTGTTTGTGTTTTAGAAAAAATGAAGAAGTGAGAAATGACAATAGAGTGGTTTAAATTATAATTTAGAACAATGCCTGTCAAAGAGGCTAGTGGCCAGGAACGTATGTGCATTTCCAAGAAGTAACAGGAAGGAGTATTTCTAAAAATCCACCTATCAGGAAAGTCTTCAGTTTGATACACTTCCTGTGAATGTAGGGAATAAAAGGAAAGACTTAAAGAAGACAAAAAGAATTGGGAAGAGAATGGTAGAACTGTTGTGTTGGAGTGGGAAAAAATAAAGAGGAGATCAAAAATCTCATCTTCATCCTGAAGTTTGTAGTTCAGTAATATATAATATTTTATGTCTTGGAGTTCCAGGAAATAATTATATTCTGAGTGGATTCCCTGCTGTCTGTGGCTGTTATATGATACTGTGAAGTCGTAGTTCACTCTTTTAGGAAATGGCTGTAAGGTGGTGTTTATAATGTGTGTTGTGAACAACTGTTAAATTAAACAATTAAAAGAAGGAAAATCAGTTAACTGGTGGCCAGACCAGTTTCCTGTTCTTCAATTGTTATGTGTAATAGATACGTGGGTTTTGATGTATGTTTAGTATTCTTGTATCCTTTCAGCTTTGTGAAATTGTAATTTGTATCTCTGACCTTTTTCGAAGACTTTTTCTGATGAACTTGGAGTAGCAGAGTTGATATAATCTAAAACAACTGGAAAGTGTCCCTGACTTCATTAATAACAAGGACAGCGAGGGAAAAAGTTCTAAATACCTAGGTAGTGTAAAAGGCGGTAGAAGAGAGACTGCAGCTTTCATATAAGAATTCATTGGGCTCAGTATAGGAAACTTTAGAAACAGTAGTGTGAGAATTGGTGAGTGGAGTGGTAAGGAGCCAAGTATTTAGGATTTTAATTTAATTCAGAGTATATTACAATACCAGTAGCAGGATTTTGGAGTAACCAAGACCTCAAAATGCAGTCAGGTTAAATAATTTTTCAGTTACATATTGGGTTTATGGAGCGGGGTTACATTGGAAGAAACCAGTTTTCATTCATCTGGTATTTCTGAAGGTCATACATAACTCTTTTCATGATGTATGTAGTGATCATCAAGGTAAACCTTCAATATTCACCTTAGAGGACATAACCTGTGGATGAATCATCTGTAGGGATTCTGAGGGGTTGAAATGCCTCTTCTATTCTGTTACCTTTATTGCTAATGACCGACAGTTGTTTTCCTGGGTAGGAGGAAAAAGATACACATGCAAAAGCTTAAGAGTAACTGTTAATGCGTTATAACTTAACACAAAGCGCGTACTTCTAAATCAAATTCAGATCTCTTAGTGAAGGATGCAGAAAATAGTTTTTCAGTGAATAAGACTTTAGTTTGATTCTAATAGTTAAGGAGGGGAAAATAGGGTTTTCTTTTGTTTCCAGTACCTAGGTGGTCACACTGAGAGTGGTGATGTACTGTTGTACCAGGAGTAAGGTGTTGCTGCAGATCTGAATGTATGCACTGCTTTGTGTACAAGGGTCAGAGCTCTTATGGCAAGTTCTTTAATTATGTATTTGTGAGAGAACAGTTGGCTGCTTCTCTTAGCTCTTAGATTAGATTGTACATCTGTATGACTTGGAGTGTTTTTTTTTTCCTTAATAAAAAAATTTGGATTTCTCCAGTGTAAGGAGTGTCTTGATGGCATCTCGACATTGTTGCCTGGGGTTCCTCTTTCTTTTCTGTATTTTGTGCTCCATCCTCCTTTATTTTCACTGCATAATTTCAGTCTGGAAGCAAACCACACATTTGTAACAAAGAGGGTAAAAAGCTGTTATGGTTTAAGGAATTTGTTACTTGAAATTTCTAGCTAAGGATTTTATACTTGCCTGAAGGATTGGTTACAGCATAAATACAAGAAGCATGAGAAGTAGACATGCCCATGAAGTGACGCTACATTCTGGAGTTCTCTTGTCTGCAGCATTTAGGAAACTAATCCAGATGATTATTGTGATCCTTTCTCACTTCAAAATTGGAATTTCCATCCCTCTTGTAATTTTCTTTTCATTTAACTCATGTTTAAATAACAGACCTAGATAATAGTCTTAAAATACTGTCCTTTTCTGCATGCAGAATTCTTCGCAATCAATGGTAAAGGGCCATATTCCTGGACTAATGTGTGCACTTGAAGGCAGTGGTTAGTGGTCTGTCTAAATGCTGAGGTTTTATTATTTTTAATCCCTTTATTCATGTTGTTTCAATGCATAAATTACAGAATGATAGGAATTTCCATTAAAATATTGAAATTATGTGGCAGTGGGTTTTTATATGCTGTTAATCAATGTAAAAACATTTTTCAAGATTTATTTAAATAAAATTGCCAGATTACGTGAAAATGTCTTGGAAATTATGGCTATTCCTCTATTGAGTGCAAAGGGCAAACTATACTTGAAAGTCAATCCTAATGCATTTATCAAATTTTAACAGACAGAGACCATTTGATATGCTATACATATTTTTAATGTAAAAACATTTTTTTTAAAGGAAATACCCAGAAATGTTATATTCTGAATGGTATTAGGATGTCACATCTTTACAATGAAATTCTTGTGCCTAGTATGCCAAGATAATGACCTGAGTCAGTCATCCTTGTGTTTTGAATATAATTTTAGAAATGCACAAAAAACCTTAAGTCTTTTGTGTGATTTTTTTTCATGTTTCCTATTTAATTAGATCCTATAAATTTTCTGTATCTCAGCACTATTTGACAACAGTTCTTCCAGTTGAACATTTTTAATTGTTTCTTCTAGCTGCCCTGTGTAGCACCTGTTGTAACAGGTATTCTGGCTTAATGCATTTTTTGGACATTTTCATTCTTCTGGGTAACTTTGAAGAGGTGATGTTGAAATTTCTGGCAAATTTTGGTGCCATATTTGATAAAAAGCTTATTCCTTTAAATACTTAGTATTTTTCCTGTGTCATTAGCTTGTCAAATACAAATTGACTTCTATTTTTTATATTTACATTTTTAAGCAGCACTAGTGTGTAAATTCAGTTTGTTGTTATGTCTGTACCTACATCTTGTCAGTTTGCTATCTTACAGGTTTCTGTAAGAGCTTGCCTGTTATTGCTAGAACATCAGTTGGCTGTGATCTCGTACCACTTAGCCTTCTTACAGAACACTTGACTGGATCTCACCAGGGTTGCTGTTTGGAATACATATGAGAAAACAAAAGTAATAATTATTTGTCTTACTGTGCAGTGTTTTGGTTGAGCAGTTGAAGTGACAAGATTTGAAAAATAGTTATTACACATGTACATGCCATAATGAAGTCTGTGGCAAGCCCATATCGATAGAAAACCTAGACAATGTAAATATTTGAGTGATTAAAAAAAGATCTTCAATGTGGTCAAATTTAAAACAGGAATTGTTACTTTTATGATAAATGTATCATCAGATGGTCTCTGATTTATTTGTTTGTGAAGATAATCTGATCAATATGCTGTTTTCAAAAAAGCCCAAATGCTTAGCCATGCACCAACTTTTTCCTAGCAATGTCATTACCTGTATTTACCTTAATGTGAGCTGTAATGCTAAAATGTACTCGTATTTTTAAGCTTTATTCTCTTGACTTTATTTGGATTATGTGTGGATTGCTCTTGCAGTTGGTTATACCATGAATGCTGGGATTTTGTTTTGTGGCTTTTTTAAAAAATGTGTTCTGTGGTAGTGATTTGTGGTGCTCGTTATACTACCTAAATTAAAGGTAACTCCAGCTCCCTCCTGCCTGTGTATTCACCAGCTGGCCAGAACATGGTCGCTTTTGCCTTCTGTTTTTTCAGTATTCAAAGACGTTAGTCAAAATGTGATAAATAATCTGTTGAAGGCTTGTGCAGGTACATGCTGAAGAATCAGTGTAGTGGTAATTTTAGCATGCTTTAACTTTTGAATTAGCATGCTTTATTTTCTGAACAGATAGTAGTTGGTTCAACTGTGGCTGATATGCAGCCCTCCTTGGTAGAAACTAGAGCAACATCACATGACTGTTTTGTCTGCTACCCTTGCCATTCCTTATTTAAAGGAGACAATAGAGTTGAAATTGCAGGTAGACTTTAAAAGCAATTGAAAGATAAAATGCATAATTATAGTTGGCTTGAAAAATTAGTTACACTATCAGGAGAGGAATACTGTTGCAACTAAATTTTCTCTTTGCCAGAGCACTGATATGTCAGAAAAATGCTAGCACTTGAGGTTCAAAAGTTGCAAAATAGCAAGTTCATGACTTTTCTATTTCAGTTTTCTGAACTATCATCTGATTCCATGATTTTTTTTTTTTTTAAAGGAAAAAGCATATGCAGTAGTTTCGTACATCATGTTCAGTTGCTCCTTTCATTCTGGTTAGCATGTGTGGTGGTGTTTGTGTCAGTATGAACCTTTTCCTTCCCTCTTTGGAAGTGTGGGCACCAGTTTAGGTTTATTTGCACAATTAACTGTTGATACTTTAGTAACCAAAGACACAGGTTTGGATTAAGACCTTAATGCTACAGCCTAGGCCATGTAATTAGTGTAGTGTGATCCTTGATTTAAGACCTTTATTCTGAACTCCTTAAACTTGTACTAGATGTTGTGTGCTGTGAATAATCTCACTGACTAAAGTTGAGACATGAGTAAATCTTTGTAGGAGTAGAGTTCAACCAGATAAGATATTTAGAGTAATAAACAACATAAAACACTTTACAGGATTTATGTAGTATTTTTACTTTTCACAAACTATTTACTGTCTCTGCAGTTATTCAATCTGTTTGTTCTACTTGTGCTGATTAAGCATTCCTTTCTTTGTTGCCCTACCTGAAGGAATTGTTTTCTTTCTACAGAACACAGTTAAACTCATGTTTTTTGAAAGAGGACTTTCCCTGGCTTCTGGTTGAAGTCTATCAGCAACTAGAAGTACCTGGCTTTCTGTTGTTCCTCTAGAGTAGATTATGCATGCTTAGAAAGAAGAATATACAAGAATAAAGAATTAGCTGTGCTGGGTTAATCTGTACCAGAAAGGAAACAAGGTGTTCTTCCCTGTCTTTACCCCAACTGATAGGAAGCTGATGTTGGTATAGGGAGGAAAAGGTAAAATTATATATATTTTAGAGTGGGTTTGTTGAATGAGTGTTTGAAACAGTAGTAGCTTTGTAATAGCTTGACTCTTTCGTTATTGCTTCATCCAGGGTACACCCCTTGCTATTCCAGTTCTCTTTATGGCGAAGGTTCTGTGTAGGTTGAGCTCTTCCTGTGTCTTATCAGTAAAGATGATTAGTGAAGACTTATTGCAGACCTGTAGAATGCCTTTTGCCCATCTGTGGTATAAAAGTGTCAGCAAGTTATTTATAAACTACCTTAACATTTTGACTGTCATCTTATGTGCATTATATTTTCCTCTTTGATGTCTGCTTTGATATGCTTGGGAACAAACATGCATGTTTTAATTGCTGCTGAACTGTTAACTTCTACCTGCAGATAGTAGGCAATTATTCCTCCTGCTTAAGTGTGGGGAAACTCCTGAGAGACTATTTATCATTTTTGGTACTGAAAATCTTGGTATTCCATGTATTGTCAAGGTATTGAAATAGTATTTTCAGGCAGTGTATCTGCTTCATCTAAAAAAGCTATACAAAAACCTGTTTATTGATATCTTCCACATAAAAGTGCTCAGACCTCTATAGTGGTGCTTAACTGATTGCTTCCTTTGGCATGGCATCTTACAGTGCTCGCTGAAGTTAAAACTTTTGACAATTAATGCAAATGTATTAAATATGTGTGTAATAGTTTACAGAGAAAGATCAATTAAAAGGTTCAGGTATTAATTTTGGAACATCTTTTTACATAACACTTAAAGTGGTAATGAATATGCCAGCTGTTCAGGACTTGTTTGCTTGGTGCTTCTGACATCTTAACCTGCTTATGGTTCCTGCAGAGTGGGTGGGAAGTTCCATGTGTGAAAGTGATAAGAGCCTTTTGGTGTATCTTACTTTCCTCCTATCAGTAACAGAATGAGTTGGGTTATAGCTGCTTATAGGATGTAATACCTATCTTTATCAAAAGAGTGTATGACTTGCTCATTTTTTAGTGGCACTTGTGGTTTACCACAAGTAGCAAATCCATCTTCAGAAGAATGAGAAGGCCCAATACGAAGTGGTTAAGTTCTTTAAAGCAAACTGCATCTGGCTGATGTTTCTAAATGAAACTGTTAAGGTTATGCAAGATGGTCAAGGGGCTGGAGCACATGACTTACTAGGAAAAGCTTGAGGGAACTGGGCCTGCTTAACCTGAGAAGAGATGGCCTGGGGAGACCTTATAACCTTCTAATACCTACCAAGGAGGTCGTTCAGAAGACGTCTGGCTGCTCTTGGAGATTCTTGGCAGGATGATGAGAAACAAATACTCTAAATTTGAACAGAGGCGGCTTCAACCTGTGGGGATGGGGAGTGACGCACTTGAGCTTTGGAGCAGGTTACCTGGGGCAGCTGTGGATCTCTGTCCATGGGGCTTTTCAAGACACAGCTGGAGAAAGCTCTTATTATGGTCTGAATTCAAAGTTTGCTCCTGCCTTGGGCAGGAGACCTTCTGTGGTCCCTTCCAACCCAAATAATTCTATGATACCAGGTCTAGATGCAACCCCAATTTAAATAGTGAGGCAGCACAGTATTAGGACTCTATTTGCACTGCATGACATGAGCATACTGTGCTGGAGATGCCGATACAGGAGGTACAGTCCGCTAATACCTTCTGGCAAATCTGCACCTAGCCTTTTTATAGCATCTGATCTGAAATCTGTACCGAAAAGTTAAGATGACTTCTTGTCTAGTTGGACTGGGATCTTGTTTTTTTCCTTTTCTCTGAGACTTTTTGCTCTTCTTTTATTTTAATGCTAGTGTGAGTGCTTTTCATTGATAGCTTTCTACTGTTCTATGAAAAGTGCTTAGGCTCACAATTTTTGTGTCAGTGATTCTGGGGGAAGGATTATATACCTCCTGCCTAACACTAATACACAATAAGAAAAATTCCAATAAAAATCTCCACTTTAAATGCTGGTTTAAAAAAAGTTTATACTGAAGTTGTATTAAATCTGGGACTAGCTGTTCATTTGTTTGTAGTTTTAAATCTTAATCAGTAAAGATAAAAATGATAATTAACCTGACCTGCCATATAACAGTTTCCCTATAATGAGTAAATACCAATTGATTTAAGAGTCAACCGTGGAATCTTGATATATGCTTATGTTTGGAAACAACTCTCACAGGAAACAAACTTTTTGAATAAGTGTAGTTAGTGTTTCTAGGCTTTTAGGTGATTGATTGCTGATGAGGATTATGAACTATTTAGTGTTCTCAGTTTATGTATCTGTGTCTCTTTCTCCCTTTGGTCATGTCTCTGTTCTTCAAGGTGATGTATTAAAAGAAAATGTTAACACAGTGTGAAGGTAGTGAATAATAGAGTTGTTATGGAGAAGATGGACTGCGATTGAGTGATTTATTTATTTTTTAAAGCCACTTTAATATAGCAGTTACTCCTTCACAGTCTTTCCAGAAAAAAGATTAGACTTTCTGTTTTAAAGCTGTAATGTTGTCTTTACGTACCTTTCTGATCTGTCCTCATTTGTTATAAATACGACCTCCTGGGATCTGAATGCTTTTGTTTAGAAGTGGGTATTTTATGTTGGACTAAAACATGCCAATAGAAGTTAGCCTTCTGTGAAGGATATAATGACAGACGGCCACGTGCCGAGTGCTTGTGACTGTTCTACCAGCGAGTCGTGCAGTCAATTCTACAGAGTGCCAAGGAGAGTTACTTAATGTTATGGTCAGACATCTTGGAGTTTTGTTCACACTTATTCAGAGTAAAGAGATTTCCAAATTTTCAATGTCTGCCATGTTTGAGTGGTGGTTTTTGTTGTTCTTGAGGTATTAATGTCCCAAGAATATCTCTTCTTGGCATTTAAAAGTTTTTTGTAATTTTTAGGTCTCAAATTGTTCAGTTTTTATTATGTATTTTAGAATGATATAAGATGACTGATTTCAGTAGAACTTTCTGGGTTGTTCTCTTATGCTGTAAATTATCTGATAAAAATAGAAGTTATAAACTGAGAATAACTTGAGTAATAGCATCTGTTACATAAACTCTTGAGTTCAAAGCAATTTGTTTGCTTTGGAGTCTTCCTGCCAATTTTTGCAGCTTTAGGACTACAGTTCCTATTTTTCTTCTCTTTGGAAGAACATAGCAAAAATTGGTTACCCTATGTGGTCAGTTTAACCATGAAACTTTATAGGCACCTGTCATACAAAAATTGAACTTTTATTTCACAGTTACCTTGCCTAAGAATGGAATGTAAAGTGAGTAGCTTAAGTTTGGTTTCTAACAGTTAAGAAGATACTGTGCTTAAAGATTAATTTGCATTTTTACATTACCTGTGTGATACTGGAAAATTGCTGCAGGAGATCGAGCTCACATTGTGCAGACTCTGAGTGGAACATAACTTTACATTTCTTGTCTTTTATCTTTTGCTTGTCACAGCAACAGTTTAATGTCAAGATGGTTACAGTTGTAGACATGTCAAAGTTGGTCTATTCTGTATGGTATGTCAGTCCTGATATTTGTAGCATCTGTCATCTACTCTGCACATACCACAAATACTACGGTTGGTATTTTTCTGATGCAACTCTCTTCCTCTTTCCCCCAGTGCAAAGTAACATTGTTTAATGCTGGTTTAATAGGAACTGCATATTTTTATCTTCTTTTTGAGACTGGGAATTGTATTTAGCATTCCAGTTTAAAACGGCAGATTAAGAACATCTTGATACCAATCTTTGAAAACACAGATATGTTTAGTGCCTAATAAGTACATGTTAACTTTCTGTTATGGAAAAGTAAATCTTCCAGGAGATATGAAGGGACTAATGTTTGTTATCCCTTGTCTTGGAACTTGAAGGAATAAGAGTTCGAGTTAAATTTCTTTAAGTTGACCAAACACTTGCTTTAACTTATATCTTGGCTGATAGAGGAGAAATGGATACAGTTTTGCTCATTGAATGGCACGACTAATTACAGAATTCTGACAAAGCAATGGAGCAATTGTGCAGTGATTCCTAAGCGTGGTCGATAGGCAGCATTTTCAAGCAAGCAGTATGCTGTAAGCAGAATTGTTTAATGTCAAGGTTAGCCTCAGCGCTACTATTTAAGTTCTTCAATAATGTTAGGAAGTTGTTTTCTGGTAACATTGACTGAGAAATCTTCTGTATCTGTAATTAAGCTATAGCAGTATCTTAAAGCGTCATAGCATACTTTGAGTCTCTTTGTAAAAAGAAACAACCTCCTGTGTTCTAGAGCTTCAGATAAATTTTCTATGGCCTGCACTAATATTTTTCAAACAAATCTTCCTTCTATCCTCTATTTAACTGTGGTCATTTAGCGTAATACGTTGGAGAGCCAAATGAGTCATTTTATGTGTGTGGTTCTTGATTAAATGTGTGGGTTTTTTTGTTGGTTTTTTTTTTTTTTTTTTTTTGTCGTGTCCCCCCCTCCCCAAGATTTTGTATGCCTTGGTTTAATTTAAAGTGTCACTGTCTAACTGGAGGGGGTATCGACTGAGGTACTGAAAACAATGATGCAAGTACTCTTTTTTCCTTCTCAAAAAGAGTAGAATTCAGGTTGAGGTGACTGCCGTCATGACTATAGTTGAAGATAACTCTTTCCAGGAGGCCTCAAATGGTTGAAGTTAGACAGATATAGTTACTTGTTTGTTATACTTTTATTGTCTGGCAAGTAAATCCGATATATTGGAAACCATGGAGACAGCCAAACCCCAAAGTTTAGCACATGGTGAAATGTGTAATACAGCAGTTCTCACTCCCTAGGGATAAGAATTTAATACAGTAGACTGCAGATGAATTACAGCAAAAATGCCTTTAAAAATTATGTTGAGGTCTGAAGCTGTCTTCCTTTGCTAAATCTGGCAGTGTTGCCAGAACCAAGACAAATTTTTTTAGCCTCAAATAATAATTCATCCTTCTTTAAATCTTATTTGTACATAAATCAGATTGTTCAGCTTGTCAGTAGTGAGATATCCTACCTTTCTAGTAGGTCGTGTTATGTGTTAGAGAAAGCTGTGTGTGGTCATCTTGGCATCTAGAGTTCTTGCAGTGTCTTGAACATGCTAGCAGCTTTTCTTTCTTCAGCCAGTGTAAGTATTAGTATATGAATTCTAGCTGATCGAGCCTCTTACTACTTCAGTTATACCTTGGCATTATGCTGCTTTGCAATTAGACATTGATGGAAGCTAAGACTTACAGGAATTTCTTTTGATTTTCATTTTCCTCAGAAGGCTTCAAATGTACTGCTACATGATTTTGTGAATATTACATGCAATTAATACATAATTAAGATGTTTAAAGGAACATTCAAGGAAGTAACTTTAAATAGCCTCTAAAACATAATTTGCTAGTTGCTTCATATGTCTGTTACTTTCTGTGTTTGTGGTTGGCAGCTTTGTCAAACAATGCTTTAGAAAATGTTTTCCCTATATAGTATGCTATCTGCATTATAAAAAAATCACTGAAATGTTTAAGGCATTAACTTAATGCTATTAGAGTACTTCAGTGTTTGCTATGTGTGTATGTACTTGACTACTTGTTCAGCCTTTTTTTTTTTTTTTTAAATCATGTTGTTTGAGGCATATTTCAGTTTTGGAAGTAAGTTGTTTTGTGTGTATGGGGTTCTTTGTTTTGGTTTTGTTGTTTGGTTTTTCTTTTTCCACTTGTTTTAGTCACTTTTATTTTTCTTCCTAAATGTGATGGTAAGAATCAGTGTTACTGCCCGTTGACAGGCACTCAGTAGCTTAAATTGTTAAGAGTTGTATGCCAAGCTGCTAATATATAATAATAACAGTTTAATTAGCAAAATGTGTAATGTTTTAGTAATAAAGTGCTTATTGTATGAGTAATAGTTTTACCTGATTTGTCCTTTGCACATTTTTAGAAGGGCCCTGTTTTCACTCCCTCCCTTAAGAAATAAAACAAATGTTTGTGACAGCAAACTTCTCTGTATATTTAGAGGCTCACAGCAAGGCCACTGAGCCTTGGTGACTTCTCAGATTTTCCTTTTGAAAAAGTGAGCGTATGGTAATATTAAACAAAGCCCTTAAGAGAACTGAATTTTGAAGTCTTTGCAAAAGGGATGTGCTTGAATAACTGGTTGCAAATGTTTAAATTGTCCAGAATAAAAGGTAATTTTTTTATCAATAGTCTAGATTGTCTTTGACAAACTAGAGACTAAAACTCAATGAGATAGAATAAGAAATCCCCCACAGATTTAGCTAAGTTGGGTAGAAGCAAAGGCCGTAAAAGCCTTGTAAGGCATGATTCAAGCACAATAGGTGGTGGCTGGCAGTCAAAGGTTTAATTTTATCCACAAGCTAGAAAGTTGCCAGCAGTATTCTGTGAACTGTCCTTTACTCATATCTCTGCCTTTATATAGTGTAATTAACTCAAGTGTAAAATATTTCTCCTTAATTGGAGCTATAATTGAGAATATATAAATAAGTTTAAGTTGAAACTCTGGTAATCACTAGATCTTTCTGGTATATGCCTTCTAGTTAATTATTCTGCGTTTTATTTTAGTGTGTTTGACTGCTTCTTGGGTTTTAGTCATCCATGGGCTTTTATTAAAAGCTTTTTAAAATCTAGTTTAAACAATGCCATCCTGTGGTTAGAGGAAGTCAGAATGTATAATATGGATACCACTTGTGTGGCCATATGTTCACACCAACATTAGTGTGATAGGCTCTGTTTAACTTTTCCCTGCTGTTTTTAATGAAAGCACTATTTTTGTAGTAAAGTCTAGCTACTATTGTTTCTGGATTCTCATCAACTTCTCTTTTACTCAGCATTACACTCTATCCTTGATGACTAGGCAGAGCAGAATTGGGTATTAGGTCAGATGACTTTCAGAACTTCCTTTCAAGATTTTAGACTTTGTTTTGAGGTGACAGCATGTTTTCTAGCTGAACAATTCAGGCTGGCATATGGCCGCTGTGCTGTGCTCCCTTAAAAAGGATCCATAGAAGTCATGGTGGATCATCTAAGACTAGTATTTTGGCACTGGTATCTCTGTTCCTCCCTGTTTTGTGTGTGTTTGTTTTTTCCCCCCTTAGAATAGTGTAAGGACTTCTTGAGTTTGATAGAGCTTGGGTTGAAGATAAAAGTATTTTCCACTGTGTGTGATGGCCAGGAAAATATTGGAGAAAGAGTGGTCCTCCATCTATAATCCTGTTGCAGTCTTCCTCTGCTAACAAACTTCTGTCATTGAGGTAGATAAGTCTGTATGCATTCTGCTGTTGAAGTCCTCATGATGCTTTAGGCTTTGCAGCTGAGTTTGTTTCTTTCAGCACTTAATCTCCTCTGTGAAGCATGAGGTAAGCTAACATTTCTTGGGTTAAGTGGTATTCCCCTCTTTATAGCCTTTATCGGGGCTGTGTAGGCTAGGCTTGCATTCTGTAGTGACCAGGTAGTGGCCCTCTAGCACAAGA
>NW_009603895.1:13266-14683 GCF_000690535.1 Cariama cristata
GCTGGTTCCTTCAAACTCAGGAAAAGGAAGTGCTTGACAATAGGATTTGCAATGCATTGTTTCTCTTGCTTTTTGAGAGAACAGTTTGCGGTGTTCCCCTACTAAAATTCTAGCCAGCTCCGAAGCAACCTGTGTTTGTATACTACTAGGTAGATCCCTTGGTTTTTTTCCAACATTCTAGTCTTCCCACTTAAGCATGATCTTGTAGTATTTAGAGTGTAGTTGGCAGGTTTAGTGGAACCTTATCACTATTCTTCATCAAAGGTACTTTATCTGTCAGTATAGACTGTGCATAAGAAGTTGTTCCAGAAGCTCATGAAAAATTGCTTCTTCCAAACAGCAGATTTGTGGGTCATCCTTTGGAACAGTGCCTTTTTATGGCCAGTTATTGGAGTGCTTTCAGTCATTTCTTCCAAGATACGTTTTTACCTGTCACTGGATTGGCCCTCTGTGCTATCATTACTATCAGTTATGTTTCAGCCTTTTCTCTTTTTCTTTTTGGATGTGAAATTCAATTTCAATAAGCCACTAAGTCACTTTCTGCTTAGCAGAACAAGGATGCTTTACTCTGATAGCAAGATACCAGCAATTTCCTACTGCTTTAAGGGAAAAAAGTGTGCTTTATGATGTGGGAGAAATGCAGAAAAGTTTTCTTAAAAATTTCTTACATTTTATGAAGTGTAATAGGAGGAAAAATTATTTTTAGCTCATAGCTTCAGAGCATGTCATGCATGTTCAAATTTGGATTTCCCATGGTGAGTGTTGGGTCCTGGTAACAGTCTTGGAAGAATTTTCTTTTCTCAGAAGTTTTCCGGTTTTGCTTGCATTTCATATGTGTAGGCCACTGAACACCGGGGAAGAAATTCCAAGACTTTTTGCATTCTCTCTTGCAGTACTGAATATTTGAAACCAGCTTATAAAGCAGCTGTGCTGTCCCAGTGTCAAGTCATCTTTCATTAAGTGTTGTGGACATAAGGATATCTGCTGGACTTATGGGGCATTAAAGATTTCTGCAGACTTTTTAGTAGAGTATATATAATTGACATTGTAAGCAAGCTCATTGGTGACATCAAGATTGGAGGCAGCCTGGGCTCCAGTGATCACGCACTGGTGGAGTTTGTAGTCCAAAGGGACGTGGGTCAGGCAAACAGTAAAGTCAGGACCCTGAATTTTAGGAAGGCCAACTATCAGCTCTTCAAGGACTTAGTTAACAGGACCCCCTGGGAAACTGCCCTCAGGGACATGGGAGCAGAGCAGAGCTGGCAGTTTTTCAAGGAAATCTTCTATGGAGCGCAGGAGCTTGCGATCCCCAGGAGAAAGAAATCAGGTAAGCAAGGAAAGAGGCCGGCATGGCTGAGTCGAGACCTGCTGGCCAAACTAAACGCCAGGAAGGAAATGCACAGGCAGTGGAGACAGG
>NW_009603896.1:0-262 GCF_000690535.1 Cariama cristata
GACACCGCGTGGCTGAGAAGAGCCGGATGTCACCGTGACCGGAATGACAAACACCGTGAGGAACAGACGGATGTCACCGTCGCCGTCACGACGGGGACACTCACCACCTCCCAGCTGCGCTCCTTGTTGAGGGAGATAACGACCAGCGAGGGGTTGACGAGGTAACCGTCCTCGTTAAAGGAGAAATCCTTCTGCCCCCAGGTGATGTTCATGAAGTACCTGGGGACGGTGACACCGTCACGGGGCCGTCCACTTCCCGTGA
>NW_009603896.1:367-627 GCF_000690535.1 Cariama cristata
GCTGAGCAAAGCTTCGGCGCCTTTGGCCACGATGGCCACGCCGTTATGGACGCGGTGTTGCAAATCATCCCGCCAACCGGCGGACAACACCGCGAATAAACCGACGGGAAGATGTTCCGGTAATTGATCGCTTCCTCCCAGATTAGTACCAACCACAAACCAAATGTAACCGGGACCGGCTAAACCGGCTTCTCGCGCCGCTCGGAAAATGGCTTCGGCTTCTTCCCGCGAACAATAGAGGAGACGGATTTGGGCGCTGA
>NW_009603896.1:678-916 GCF_000690535.1 Cariama cristata
AGGGTAAGGACACCTCGGTGTTCCCAACCGATGAAGCTGCTGTCGGTTAAAACCTCGACGTAGTCGACGAAATCCTCGTAGCCGGGGAAGAGGGTGGTGACGACGGCGAAGGCCGTCCAGTCGTACTCCTCCAACACCTCGAAGATCACCTGGAGCTGCTGCTCGGTGGAGGAACCCAACTGGAGGAAGGTGGAG
Source organism: Cariama cristata (assembly GCF_000690535.1). NCBI lineage: Eukaryota > Metazoa > Chordata > Aves > Cariamiformes > Cariamidae > Cariama > Cariama cristata. The sequence continues at coordinate 874 of NW_009603896.1, forward strand.
CCCTTCTCCTGCGGCGGGGGAGGAGAACGGTGGAGGGCGGGGC
>NW_009603897.1:0-788 GCF_000690535.1 Cariama cristata
ATATTACTGGGGGAAAAAAAAATTGGGTACTGCTGCTCCAAGCCTGTGGAAGCTCAGCACCTTTCTGCCCAGTTCTGCACCCTCCGGGGCAGGGGCTTACAGCGGCGTGGCCACAGAGGTGCAAAGCCAGCGGGCTGATGTGGAAACTCAGGCTTGGAAATGGAAAAGGAAAAGGAAAAGGAAAAGGAAAAGGAAAAGGAAAAGGAAAAGGAAAAGGAAAAGGAAACTCAAGTCAAAGCTGAGTGAGAGTAGCAAACGGCAGAATGAAGCCCCAGCAAATGAAAAAAAGCAGTGCGAGTGCAGCTTGTTGCACAGAATTGTGATTTATCTGCTTTTATTTTCAATAGTTCCAGTGGCATCATGATGTAGGATTTTATAGCCTATTAAATCATGCCTGACATTTATGGATATAGTTTAGAGTGCATGCATTATGGATAGGCAGTAGCCTCTCCGTGGCTGAGCAGCAAACAGTTTCCACTCGTAGGTCTTACTCCATCTTCATACCCTTTTATAACTTGAGCTCAGGAACTGTCAGATACACCCCAAAGACAAGATTTTGGCCAAGAATACAGAAAAATACACCACTTTTCTGTTCCTGTTGAGTTAACAGGTCATTCAGATTGCCCTGATCTAAAATGGCCTTTATTTCTGTTGTTGCCTTCCTTTTCCAAAAGCAGGTCTGCACCCAGAAGGGTTAACCGCACCTTCTTCAGCCCCTGCCTGGTGGGCAGTCTCCGTCGGAGCAAACAGGTCGCCCTCGCACAGGAAAGAGGTGGTAATCAGCCCAA
>NW_009603898.1:0-5040 GCF_000690535.1 Cariama cristata
CCGCGGTAAGAGGCAGCCAAGAGCTCCTAGGAAGAAGACGCACAGCCATGCCCCAAGACTTTGCACATCTACCCGGCAGCAACTCGGGGAGCATCCCCACTCGCCGGCAAGGCAGGGCTCGCCATCCTTCTGCCTGTCACCTTTCCACCGTCGCTCGGTCTGCCTGCGAAGCGCGAAGACAATAAAAAGCTGCCTCCCCACTCAGCAAGCTTTCGCTCCTGCAAGAGATGGAGGGCACGCCGCACAAAACCGTTTCTCCCGAGCCTTCCCCGTGCTCGGCGTCGCTTGTCATTCAAGCAAACCCCGTGGCCTTTAAGCTGCCAAGGTACCAGAGCTGCTCCGGAATCGGAGTTTGCTCGGCTCCTGCCCTGGAGCAAGGAATCTGAAACGCTGCCACTGGAAACGAAACAGAGCATCCGTCATTTTACTTGCCAGGAATACATCCAGCCCCCAAAAAAAGAAATACTGCCTGCTAAAGAGCCAGCAACAAAAGCCCTCAATTTCATCGGTGAAGCAGAGCCCGACATTGGGCATTTCCACCCGGGTCCTGATCCTCTGCCGAATTCAAAATCACCCAAAATAAAACCAGCAGCGGCGTCAGGTCAGGGCTGGAGGGGCTGGAGCTGCCCCACGGCTGGGAGGAAGGTGCTGGGTCAGGATGGCCGGTGAGGACCAGCGGACCCCGCCCGGGATGCTGCAAGGAAAACCCATGGGTAGGGGAAAAAGGGGGGGACAGGCGGCAGAGGCAGGGGGGGGGGGGGCAAAACCCAGGCCGGCCACGCCCCGGTGCAGGGGGGTACCCTCGGTAAGCCGCCCTGCCCACGGCTGCTGCCAGCATCCTGCCCGCAAGCCACCTCCAGCCAGGCCAGTCGTCACCCCCAGGGCCATTCCCAGTCGCATCCCAGGAAAAAGAGCAGTGCGTTCCCAAGCCGGCCCAGCCCCCAGCCCAGGCACGCCAACCCAAATATCTGCAAGAGGCGCTCCCCTCCATGGGAACGGCAACTCGACACAGAGTTCACATGCCCCAGCAATGCCTGATTAAACTCCCAAACTCCAAGAGAATACCCCTGAGGCTGTCTGAAGATAAGCTAGGAGCTAGGCTGCTCTCAGGAAATGCAGGAACCGGGAAAGAGCAATCACTTTTTTTTTTTCCTTTTAAACCCAGAATAATACAGAGCAAACCCCGGCGTGCTCTAGTTTGGATGCAAGCGCTTGCCCAAGCTTGCTGCCATGCACCCAGGGAGCTTCCCACTCCCCAGCGTGACCAGGAGGTCACAGGTGACCCCCGGCACTGAGCCGGATCCTGCCAGAGGTGGTGGGAATGGAACTGGAGAACCCAGGACAACCCAAGGCAGCACAGGTGAGCCAAGTGGGACCTGCTGGGCTCTGCATGCCGGGCTGCAAGATGTCGAGCAAGCGGACGATGCTAGAGACCTGGGCAGAGGGAAGGCCAGCGGGTACCAGGTGGACACTTGCCGCCGACAACTCCAGGACCTGGGATGCTCCGCAGGTGCTCCATCATTTCGGTTCACCCTAGGGAACACCTCAGACACTGGTTTCACCGGTCCTCGGGTCTCCTGTGACCGTCACTGCCCTTCTCTTCCCTTTGGCTTTTCCGTGATAGGTAGTCAATAGCACTAGACCCAGCTCTCCCGTGTCATCTGCAAGCTCAAGGGCAAGGGCAGTCAAGGAAACCATGTTGGGGCAGCACCCAATGCAATGGGCGAGCTGGAGCATCCCAGGATAAAGAGGAAGGAGATGATACGCCTCCCTTTCGTACTGGCTGGAGCCCAAGGAACAACCAGCTCCTCATCCTCCAGGAGAGCGGAGCTGCAGGGAGTGGCTGCATCACATCTTGGGGAACAGTGAGCCCTGGCACTGGGGTACCCCGTCCTGCCTGCCAGAGATGCCACGACACCGGCTTCGATGGTGACCAACTGTGATGTTGTAACCTAGAAGTTCTACCTTCAACCAGGACAGCAGCTGGGAAGGAGACCTGCACCAAACACGCACCATGCTCTTGGATGGGCAAACACGTCTGAGGCCAGTGGATGCACCTAGGCAAGGCACCTACCCAAGCCAAGTTCTCCTTCGGAGAAAACGTCTAACAGCTCTCTTGGTTCTTGATGCTTCTTCAAGATCAGCCCAAGAGGAAAACTGTCTTCCTTCCCTGTAGCGTGCCAGCAGAGGATGGAAGAGCAGCAGTCCTGGGCAACCTGATGGGAAGAGTCATTAGGAAATAAGTTCCCAGAAAACTGCTCGGACAAGAAGTCCTGCCTCAGGGATGTGGTGGCACGGCAGGGAGGGGCTGTACCAACAAGGTCTGATCGGGTATCAGTTTGGCTGCAGAAAGCATTTGGACTGCTACAAAACACTTAGATTTTCACCGAGTGCCTCGCACACAGCCACAAGACCTCACAGTGGCCTTCCCATATATGATGGGGGCTGTTAAGAAAGATGGAGAGAGACTTTTCACCAAGGCCTGCAGTGACAGGACAAGGGGCAACGGTTTTAAACTGCAAGAGGGCAGGGTTAGGTTAGACATAAGGAAGAAAATGGTTTATGGTGAGGGTGGTGAGGCAGTGGCAGAGGTTGCCCAGAGAAGCTGTGGATGCCCCATCCCTGGAAGTGTTCAAGGGCAAGTTGGACGGGGCTATGCTCCTCGTGGCAGAAGGGATGGACTGGATGATCTTTGAAAATCTCTTCCGACCCAAACCATTCTGATTCTATGGTAATTTAACTATCGGCCTTACCAAAAACAGCACAAGTGAGATGAGTTAAGCTGGCAGATCTCAAAGAACCAGCCACAAGATTGTTGGAAGGAAGAGCTGAGGCCCTGGGAAGGAGGAAGGGGCCACCGCTGCCACCAGTCACGACGGGGGGGACCCTCAGATGAAAAAGCTGCAGGGGACACAGTAAAAAACAGAGAGGTTCCCTCTACATGTGACCTTGATGACAGTGGCCATAGAAAAACCTGCCTACAAGAAGTCACAACAGAGAGGAAGATAGGGAAGAGCCACGAGACCCAGCCTTCAGCATGAAGAAAACACTGCGTGGTGGGAGGTGGAAAGGGCTTGATGTGGTGAGCTTATCGCACTGGAGATGTGCTTTGAGGGGACCTGATTACAGGGTGTAAGCAACCTTCTGGACTCACTGGTCCTTCTTGGCCCCAAGCTCTGAGGGTCTACAACTAAAACTACAGTTAGATATCAAGGCTTCTGCCCTTCCTCACTTCCCGAAAAGGTAAGGAACAAGGTGGCAAGCTGGAATGGCAAGGAACAAGCTGGATGTGGTTGTCACAGTTGGTGCCTGCCATGTGGTGGTCCACTCCTTCTCCAGACAGCCCAGGGTAGGTTCATAGCCCTCAGTCTCCTCCCAGGAACCTGCCTGCTCAATTGGTGATCCCTCTGCAAGAGAACCGTCTTCCTTCACCCGTGCAGAAGGGTTTGATCCTGTGCCCTCCTGAAACCCAACATCCCCATCTCCACACGGGTCCTCCTGCCACAGTGCTACCAAGCCTCCGGGATGGAAGGCATGGGGCCTCCAGAGCATGGGGCACCAACCCAAGGGGTTGACATCCCTACTACCTGCTCTCTCTCAGCTTCCACGATGGACATCTTCCTCCATCTGCTGCCTTCTCCAGCCCGCTCCATTTCCTCCTCCTCCCTCTTCCCCACGCTGGCACTGCCATGTCAGGGAGTCCTGCACCTTGCCCTCGGTGACATGCTCCATGGTGCATGAGTCCAAGCAAGTCTGGAGGATAAGCAGGGGCTGTGGGGGCAAGCTGGGCAGGGAGCCCCAGCAGCCTCCATCCTCCAGCGAGAAGGAGCACCAGGACACTTGGTCTTGCAAGCAGTGGATCAGGCTGAAAGAAACCCATCCCTGCAGCTAGGATGGGCCACCAGCATTTTAGGGACTGTCCACAATGCCTTCCTTGGTCTTCTGGTGGGTGGTCAGCAAATCCAAGGCGTGACTGCGGGCAGGGTATGGGGAACACTGTGCTCACAAAACGGAGGAAGGCGCCTTTCCATCCCAAGGGCTTCACAAAGATTCATCCTTGGGGTTGTTTTTTTTCCTCCTTTGGTAGAGTTTTTGACAGATTTGACATAGGGCAAGTCCAGGTTAAGGGTAGAAAAAAAATTCCCCTTTACCAGGGTGGCTTTCCCATCCTCATGCACCCTGGATGGACCCACATGCCCTCCCTGCACCTTTCTCCCACAAGTCATGAAGCTGAACCACAGCACCTGCAGGGGGAAGATCCTCCTTTAAGAATTTTGCAGAGAGACGTACTTTTTTTTTTTCTTTTTTTTACCCTGATGGTGCATTTTAGGTATCAACACATCAAAGGTAAAACCCCACACCAGGATGCTCCCAGGGCTGCAGCCCTCATCGTCCCTCGTGGCCAAGGGAAGAGGCCGGCACCCGTGGAGGATTTGGGAATGGCATCTCTGGAGGATGGCCGCAGATGTCCTTGTGTCCCTGCAACGGGCAGCTCCGCTTTGGCTCAAGGGGTTTAAGCTGAAGTAGTGCAAGTTCCTCCTGCAGACCCCCGAGGTGTAAGGCTCCCTGAGCTCTTAATGGGCTTACGGAACTGCTGGGACCAGAGCAGCTCCCCCAGCGCTAGGGCTGGGGGGCCTTAAAGGCACCGCTGGCCGGCAGCCCCCCCACAGCACCGCCAACACCGGCCGTCCCTGGCGCAGCGATGGCCACCCGCCAGCCCCGTCCCAGATGGGCTATCACTGACGGCACCGAGCGCTCAGCCTGCTCCCGCTCCATCCCAAATCCCACACACTCTCCTCCACGCCGGTGTCCCCCACTCGACGTCACAAAGGCGGATGCATGTCCCCTCCAGCTGCCCCAGCCCGACAGCAGATTTAATCCCCCCCACCCCATGACACCGGCCCCTGGCATGCCCAGGGAAGAGCACAGCCCACTGGTACCAGGGAAGAGAGGAACAGCCCAGCTCAAGAGCGGTGCGCAGGCGAGTCGGTGGCAGAGGACAAGCCAGAACGCCCGCTCCTGCCTGGCTGGGCACCCACG
>NW_009603898.1:5109-6395 GCF_000690535.1 Cariama cristata
GCTCACCCCACCCCCGTGCCCCATATCTTGCCACAGGCCTGCACCCCACATTTCACCCCACTGCATCACCCAGGGCCAAGCTGAGCCCACGCTGCAGGACCAAGGGGTGCCTGGCATTGGGGCAGGGTTGGGGCACGACCAGCTGCAGGTTACCCCGTCTCGGGGAGGGGGGAGGCAGACCTCCCCTCAAATTCAGGCCCAGGGTGACAGAAGCACGCGTCACCCAGCAGCCTGCCCAGTGAGGACGGAGGGGCCAGTACACCATTCCACACCATTCCCGGGGAAATCCTGTTTTTCCCAGTTTGGATCAAGCACAGGAGATCAAGAAGGACAGACAGCAGGAGCAGGGCCATCCAGGGAAAATCCTGCTGGAAAGCAGCAAAATCCCATCCCTGACAAGTTGGAGCCACACTGCCGAGGCAACCCCTCACCATCCTGCCGAGCTCCGGGAACGACAGCTCTGCCTTCCTGCGCCCGGGCGAGCCCCGGGAACGACAGCTCTGCCTTCCTGCTTCAATAGATTTGGGGGGTTTGGACCCCAGGGTGTCGGTTTGTGCCTTTGGGTATTTTCAGAGGGGAAGTACGCAAAAAAAAAAAAAGGCAAAAAAACTCCAGAAAAACTGGGCACGCAACTGCGCTCCTGTGATTTCCATATCAGCTGCTGTACACGCACATGACATGGAAAAATCCTTAGCAAATGTCTGCTAAAAAATAAAATAAAAAAATAAAGGAAAACCCACAGAAGGCTGAGCTCACCGGACACAGCACGCCAGGAGGGGCTGACAGAGCTGTTACGGTCTATTGGGCCAATAATCCACAAACTAAGACGGATTTATTGTACATGGCAGATCGCAACAGCTCCAAAGAAACCATCACTGTCTCCCGGTGCTTAAAATTCACTTTCTTGGGGGAGAAAAAAAGGGCCAAAATATGGCTTTACGAGATAAGATGCGTGGTTGTACCATTCTGTGACAGACAGAAGCCTGTGCAAACATGTATATGGTGTGGGGTTTTTTTTCTTGATATATAAATAAATAAAATATCTCCTCTTCCAAGGCAAGCGCGACTGCATTACCCGGCTTGGAGCGCTGTCGTTACCACCGGATTACCCAGCTTGGTTTCACCTCTGTTAGCAAGATGGATTTGCAGGGATGTTGCTTCCGCCCCAATATTACCACCCAAACACAGAGGGAGATAAAAATTAAATTCATTAAAGCCAACTTGAGCCCCTGCACCCATCTGGCTTGCTGGGATGGGTGGGTTTGGGTCCGCTCTCCTTGGAAGGC
>NW_009603898.1:6482-6722 GCF_000690535.1 Cariama cristata
TACTTAAAAATAAATAAATACAAAAATAAATAAAGGGCAGAGCTGGTGCTTTTCTTTGCAGCTTTGTCTCTGGGTGGACAGGAGCCCCAGCCAGCGCGTAGGAGCAGGACCAGGAGCGGGACCAGGCGGTAATTGCGGCGTCTGTTCGAATCGCTGCAATGCTGGAAATCACGCTGGGTCCGGCTGAGAGCTTACCGGCCGGCTGATCATATCAGATGGGGATCAAAGAGGCTCAGCTAA
>NW_009603898.1:6904-7605 GCF_000690535.1 Cariama cristata
GAAGCCCTCCAGCATCACGCCTGGATGATGGCTCGGGTAATGCCATGTGCTCACCATGCCAGCCTCCCCCAGCTGGACCCCAAAACCAACCTGGGGGTTGTGCGAGCAGTGGGATGGCAGAGCAAGTGACCAGAAGAGCCGCGTTCGGCTGCTCTCGGAGACTCAGGGTGATGCCCATGGGCAGGGAGGGGGGTTGCATGGGGTGCTCCAGCTCCCGCCAAGCAGCGCAGCCCGGCCGCAGGAAACAATGTGCCGGGACTGACCGGGTGGCTCCAGGGAGGGAGTCGAGCCGAGTAATTAGAGCAGGAGGCTGTGAGTCAGCAAACGATGCGTAACCTCACGGAGGCTGACAATGAGGCAAAAGATGGCAGTTTCGACCGAGAGCGCCCGCTGAAAGGGCACATTTAGATATGCAAGAAGCAGCAACTCCCAACAATTGCAGGGCTGGCGACCCGCTCTGCAAACCACGCTGCTCCACGGTGACCGTCTGGCTGCCAAATATTCGACGCTTTTCTCCAAAATCATTGCAAATAGAGACACTGTCAGTCTCAGCCCAAACCCTACGGGAACCAAGGTAGCGGGGACCATTTCCAAAACCACCAGTGTTCGGGGAGGGGGAGAAGACACCAGGCAGCCTCTGCTCCAGCACCCCAGGCTGCCCGGGGAGTGGGATACAGCCGGGCTCAGCAGCTGACCTTGCT